>NC_052168.1:15644504-15944504 GCF_902713615.1 Scyliorhinus canicula
AGACTGAGGGGTGTGGGGGAGGACTGAGGGTGGGGAAGCTGGGGGGAAGGGGGGATATTGAGGGGGGAGTGGAGACGCGGAGGGGGGAAGAGTGGGTGAGGAGTGAGGGGGGGAGTGGGGGAGGACTCTGACGGGGGTGTGTGGGAGGAGACTGAGGGGGGTGGAGGAGACTGAGGGGGGTGGGGGAGACTGAGGGGGGAGTGGGGGAGACTGAGGGGGGAGTGGAGGAGACTGAGGGGGAGTGGGGGAGACTGAGGGGGTGGGGAAGACGGGGGTGGGTGGGGGAGACTGAGGGGGGAGTGGAGGAGACTGAGGAGGAGTGGGGGAGACTGAGGGGGGAGTGGGGGAGACTGATGGGGGGAGTGGGGGAGACTGAGGGGGGAGTGGGGGAGACGGAGGGGGGGAGGGGGGGAGACGGAGTGGGGGAGATGGAGGGGGGGAGTGGGGGAGACTGAGGGGGGAGTGGGGGAGACTGAGGGGGGAGTGGAGGAGACTGAGGGGGAAGTGGGGGAGACTGAGGGGGGAGTGGGGGAGACTGAGGGGGGAGTGGGGGAGACTGAGGGGGGAGTGGGGGAGACTGAGGGGGAGTGGGGGAGACTGAGGGGGGAGTGGGGGAGACTGAGGGGGGAGTGGGGGAGACGGAGGGGGGAAGTGGGAGTGGGGGGGGGGGGGGGTAGGGAGAGAGTGAGCGACTGACTCGTCCAACCCCGGTTACAAAATGTCTGCCACCATGCCATGGCGAGCCGGTCACGAGGACACGGACACTGGTTCCCCTGTGGCTTACGGCCACAGGCCCCTGACGCACCCGTGAGGAGGACATAGTTGACTGCCCGTTGGATGCAGAAAGTGACCAGGGGTTAGGCTGACCGCGTGTCAGCAGCGCGACCAGGCCACCGGGACACACAGGTATCCCATGGCAGGCGGCTGCCGAGTTGTCGACTAACCTCCGTCTAACATGTCCCGTTTCTCTGCCCCCACCACCCTTCTGTAGGTTAGCACAATGTAAGGAAACAGAACGGCGATGTTCTGCGCAGTGGTTGGGGCCGCTGCACTGCATTTGTAGATGGAGCAGCATCCACAGCCACAACCCGCAGTGGCTGCAGGGCCAGCTGCAGCAGCAGAGGGAAGGGCCGAGGAGTTGCCAGTCGTCAAGCAGCATGGGGGGGAGGAGGAGGAGGGGGAGAGAGTGAGGGTGCAGCCACGGCACCAGAGGCGATGACCAAGGCCGAGGGTGTACCGTGTCCGGGTCTCTTTCCTAACAACGACGGACATCACCTGCAGGAGGAGACTCCTGCTGAGTAGGCGGATGGTGATACATATCTGTCACCTCGTGGCGCACCTCGCCCCACATGGAACGGGGGAGGACACACGATCCCGGTTGCCATCAAGGTGACGATCGCTCTTAACTTCTATGCAACCGGCTCCTTCCAGTCTCCGAGCGGGGACCTCTCCGGGATCTCCCAGTCATTGGTGCACAGGTGTATCCAGGATGTGACCGACGCCCTCTATGCCATCGCCGATCGCTACATCACCTTTCCTGAGGACCGAGCAACTCAAGACTCACGAGCTTGTGGATTTGCCAGCGTGGCCGGGATACCGATGGTGCAGGGGGCAATCGATTGTGTTCCCGTCCCCATGCGCCCGCCTGCAGGGGACAGGGAAGTGTTTTCAAACAGGAGGGGGACATACTCCATGAATATCCAGGTGGTATGCGACCCCCACATGACGTTCATGAACGTCTGTGCAAGGTTCCCAGGGAGTGGGATACATAATGGCGCAGTCATACTCCTACATACTGGCGCAGTCGTACATCCCTGCGATATTTGAGGGACGTCCCCCCCGGCTGAGGGGCTGGTTGCTAGGCTGCCTTGGCTTCCTGAAGATGAGATTCAGGTGCCTGGTCCGCTCTGGAGGGGCCCTGCAGTACCAGCCCGACAGGGTCGCTCGCATTGTTGTGGTCTGCTGTGCGCTGCACAACATCGCGATGCAGAGGGGAGATGACCTGCTGCAGGAGGCGGAGGGAGAAGCCAGTGGCAGTGGTGCCAGCACAGGGGAGGAGGAGGAGAGGGAGGAGGAGGAGGAGGGAGGAGGCTGGCGGAGTGGCGGGCGCAGCACGCAGACACGACCCAGGTGCTGGTGATGTCCAGGAGGCGGCACGACGGACCCGGCGGGCACGCGACGCCTTGGCGGCAGCACGGTTCACGCGTCGCATGCAACGTCCCCGCTGAACACCAAACCACCACCTGCATCGCTAGTCGTGCAGAGGGTCAACACATAACTGCCACCACCACAACCACCCCCCCCCCCCCCCTCTCAGTGTACACTGCTCCACTTCGACATCACCCTTATCACTGGGTCCAGACGGTATGGCACAACATTGATGGCTGTGTCAGCGGGTGTGATCAGTGCCATGTGGAATGATGACAGCCCGCTCTGCAATGAGCTGTGAGCTCAGAATCGTTAAGAGTCTGACCCATGGCAATAGCTGAACCATCCAACTTGGTGGCTGCCGAGTTCGTCACGGACACTCCATCACGTGCCCGCGTGGGCTAGCTGTGGGAGGGGGTGGGGGGAGGGGCAGGGACCGGCACCGAAGTTTCACCGCTCGTCAACCCCAGCGACACTCGGTCACCATCACGATTCCTGTGGCTGTGGAACAATCACACGGTATTACAAGTAAGGTGGAACAGTGCGTTTAATGTTAACAATAATTTACAGGTGCCCTAGCCCCTACAACTAAACTGTGCCCTTCACCCGTGCCAACTTACTCAGTGTCTCTCTTTGTTGCCTTACGGGCCTTACCACTACGTCTAAGTGATTCCCCAGATGATACAGCAGGAGTGGAGGAGGACTGCTGCGAATCGCCCCCTTCAACTCGTTTCTCCTTCGGCAAGCGTTTCCTGGGGCGACCCGGCCTTGATGGGCCAGGCTGCTCTGCGGGCGTCTCGGGTGACGTTGTGCCACCCTGCTCTGCCTGCTGCCCACCCGATGCACCAGGGATGGGACGGGGGGGAGGCCGAGAATTCCGGGACGTCCCGTGATGGAATTAATGGGACGGGCCCCAAAACCTCCTCCTCCCTCGGGGAGCCCGGTGGCCCCCGGGCCTCGCTTTGGGACAGAGGTGCGAGCGGGGAGGTGCCCCGTCGCGCCACCGACACCTGGCACTGCCAGTCCTGGAGGCCTGCAATGGTATCCACCAGGATCCGAAGGTTTGCAGAGACGGAGTCCAGGGAGTTAGACATTCCCGCTAGGGACTGTGCGATCTCAACCTGTGAGTGCACGTCGCCATCCAGCACGTGTCAGGAGGTTGATGCTCTCCGCGACTGACTGCTGGGACTGTGCCATCGACTGCTGCGACTGGGCCATGGCGTGCTGCGACTGGGCCATGACCTGCTGAGACTCGGCCAAGGCCCGCAGTGCGCCGGCAATGTTGTGTTGGCTCTGGCGCATTGCTGCCTGTGAGAGGGCAACCCTGTCCAGGGCTGAGGATGACGCGTGCACATTAAGCCCAACGCCTTGCATAACCTGACCCATTGCCTCCACCGCGGATGCCACCCGTGCGGTGTCAGCCTGGGTTGCTGCCATGAGCGGCACAACTCCCTGCTCGTGGACGCGGTTCGACTCCTCTAACAGCGTCTGCAGAGTCTGGAAGACAGCCCTCATCCCGTCATTGTGTCCCTGGATTTCTTGATGCATCGGCTGTGCGGGTGGGTTGAGAAACTCCAGGAACTCGGAAAACGTCTGGGAGGCAGCTGGATGCTGGGCCTGGCCTGCCCTCCGCCAGTCTGGGCCCTCGGCTGCTCTGACCTCCACCTGCTGTACCTGCTCAGCTGTGATGTGCGACCCAGACTGTGACCCAGGAGCCTCATCAATAAATAGGCCAACCGGGGTGAGTGTCTCTGGGATGGTGTGGGAGATAGCTGTGCCGCAAGCTCGAGGTCGTCTTGGGTGGACGCCTCCTCTATGTCATCGGCCCGCTGAGAGGCCGCAGGGTGTTCGAAGGCCATTTCTCTCTCTGGCTCTCTCGCCGCCCTCTGGGCGTCCTGCTCCACAGATTCGGTTGGGGAGGATGGGACTCCCCGCTGATCGGGCACCCTTTGTCGTGCAGCCCTGGGTGAGGTGGGGGCAGATGCCTGTGTCCGCCTGGAGGCAGACGGCCCTGGTCGTTCGGCATCACATCCTAGGGAAGAGCATGAAACGGGTTATTTAGTGACGCTCGGCCGGGCGCTGGACGGTCCCAGTGGGCAGGGTGTGAAGGGACAGGATGGGGGAGGTGTTCCAGTGGGCAGGGTGTGTGAAGGGACAGAGGATGGGGGAGGTGTCCAAGTGGGCAGGTGTGTGAAGGGACAGAGGATGGGGGAGGTGTCCAAGTGGGCAGGGTGTGTGAAGGTACAGAGGATGGGGGAGGTGTCCAAGTGGGCAGGGTGTGTGAAGGGACAGAGGATGGGGGAGGGGGGGGTGTTTGTCATGCAGGGTTGTCTCACTTGTTGCAGCTCCACCAACCTCGCATTGCGCGATCACCCGGGTGGCAGATCCCCCAACAAGGTCCAGTGCCCTCTGCTCAAATGTGGTGAGGGGGTGCAGGATGGGCGAAACCCCTCCAGTCTTGTTCCGCTCACGGGTGTTGTGAGCGGTCTTGTCCTGTTGGGGGAGGGGGCATAGGTAGATCATTACAATATGGCAGTCCGTTCAGATACTGGCACAGTTTGGGGGTCAAGTTGTAATAAGACCATTGCATCTCTCCATGGGGGCCAGAGCGCTGGGTCTGTGACAACTTTGTGAACCACCCTCAACTCACTCTGCCCCATTCCCCCTTCACACCCCGTGCCGGGGGGGGGGGGGGGGGGGGGGGAGGTGGGTGATTAAGTAAAGGGGGGAGGGATAGTTGTGACCCGGGGGCACCCTCTTGGCACGTACCCTGGCAGCCCTGGTGAGGTCGTGCATCTTTTTCCGACATTGCTCTGCAGAGCTAGGGGTCTGCCCCACAGCACTGACGGCAGCAGCCACCTCACGCCAGGCCTGGCGTACCGCGCTGGCAGGGTGGCGATGCCCTCTACCTGGGCAGATGATGCCCCTCCTCTGCTCGATGAAATCGAGCAGCATCTCCACGTCAACCTCCATGAATCGCGGGGCTGCTCTCCTGAGCTCCGACATCCTGGCCTAGTTTCTGTGCTCGCCCGCGCCCTTTTACGGCGTCGGGGGGCATCACGTGGGCGTGTTCGTGTCGTCGTCGCGTTCTGGCGTCATCGCGCATCTGATTGACGCGGCCCTGTTCCTAGCCCATTTCCCGGACGTGAATACGTCGGGAACTGGGCCGTGTTGGGCCGTCGCAAAAGTCGGCCTTCGCGATTTTCCGCGGGTGCGGAGAATCGCGCCCAGTGTCTATGTGAATAGTGGGCGCGATTCTCCCAAACCGCTTGCCAGAGTTTGTGGCGGCTGACGCGTCACATGACATAAGCCGCGCATGCGCGGATTGGAAGACTCCAACCCGCGCATGTGCGGATGACGTCATAGCGCATTTGCGCAAAACCCGCGCATGCGCGGGCCGGGATGCCCCTCAGCCGCCCTGCGAATTGATACAGCGGGGCGGCGGAAGGACAAATAGTGCGCAGGAATCGGACCCGCTGCCCGCGATCGGTGCCCACCGATCGCGGGCCCATGGCACCCTTGGCACGGCCGTGGTACTGCCGTGCCAATCGGTGCCATGGTTGCCAAGATCGGAACTTTACGGCCGTTTTTACGAACGGCCAGACCAGGTGTGTTTGCCGTTCGTAAAAACGGCCGTAAAGGGCTTGGACTTCGGCCCATCGGCCAGCTGAGAATCGCTGCTCGCCGTAAAAAAACGGCGGCAGCGATTCGTGTCGGGAGTCAGGCGTGGGGGGGGGGGGGGGGGGGGGGGTAGAATAGCGGGAGGGCGTCAGATTAGTGTGGCCGTAAAAATTTACGACCCCCGCTATTCTCCACACCGTCGTGAGTGCGGAGAATTGCGCCCAGTGTCTATGTGAATAGTGTCTTCATTTAAAAAATATTTTAGAGTACCCAATTCACTTTTTCCAAATTAAGGGACAATTTAGCGTGGCCAATCCACCTACCCTGCACATCTTTGGGCTGTGGGGGAGAAACCCACACAAACATGGGGAGAATGCGCAAACTCCACACGGACAGTGACCCAGAGCCGTGATCGAACCTGGGACCTCGGCGCCGTGAGCCAACAAGGCTAACCCACTGTGCCACCGTGCTGCCCTGAAGTGTCTTCATGTGAATAGTGTCTATTTTAATAGTGTATTAATACGAATAGTGCCTCCATGTGAATAGGTCTCTATGTGAATAGTGTTCACATGTGAACATCTCTCTTTAAAATCAGACACTATTTTCTTAATGTGAAATGTTGAGGACACTACTGTCTGATTTTAATGTGAAATGTTTTTGTTTAAAATCAGACATTCTTGTCGTAACGTGGAATGATTTTGTTTAGAAGATCAATGGGCAGCACAGTGGTTAGCACAGTTGATTCACAACTCCAGGGACCAGGGCTCAATTCCCGGCTTGGGTCACTGTCTGTGCGGAGTCGACATGTTCTCCCCGTGTCTGCGTGGGCTTTCTGCAGTTGCTCGGTTTCCTTCCACAGTCCAAAGATATGCAGGTTAGATGGATTGGCTATGCTAAATTGCCTTAGTGTCCACAAAAGGTTAGGTGGGGTTACAGAGATAGGGTGCAGGTGTGGTGACATTGTGAAGTGTGGGCTTGGGTAGGGTGCAGTTCCCAAGGGTCGGTGCAGACTCGAAGGGCAAATGGCCTCTTTCTGCATTGTAAATTCTATGAACAATAGTGTCTGATTTAAAACAAAATAATTTCACTTTAAAATCAGACACGAATGTTGTCAATGTGAAATGACACAGAGATGACGCCTGACATGAGATACTGGCCACACTTCTCAGATATACTTCGAAACAGATAAAGGCAGGCTTGCATTTATATAGGATGGCACAATGGTTAGCACTGCTGCCTCACAACGCCAGGGACCCGGGTTCAATTCTGGCCTTGGGTGAGTTGCGGAGTTCTCCCTGTGTCGGCGTGGGTTTCCTCCGCGAGTTCCGGTTTCGCCCCAGTCCAAAGATGTGCACGCTAGGTGGGGTTGCGGGGGAATGGGCTCAGGTCGGGTGTTCTTTCAGAGGGGCGGTGCAGACTCCGAATTTGCACTGTAGGGATTCTATGATTCTTCTATAACGCACCGGACATCTCAAATCACATTACTGCCAACTCCTGGAAAGGGATCCGTGTTGTAATGCAGGAAACTCAGCAGCCAACATGCACACAGCAAACTTCCACAGAGTAATTTACAATCATGACTGGATAACCTGTTCTTGTGATGTTGATCAGAGGTAATATCGGGCAGGGCACTGGCGATTACTGAAATAAAAACAAAAAGAAAATGCCAGATGTTCATCAGAACTCTCTGATGGAAGGTCACCAACCTGAAATGATAAGTCTGCTTCTCAGGGCCGGCCCAAGGTACCGGCAACTCAGGCAGTCGCCCGGGGCGCCATGTGCTCGGGGGCGCCAGAGACTCGGGTCCCGCGCATGCGCAGTTGGGCCGGTGCCAACCAGCGCATGCGCGGTGGCCGCCCTCCCCAAGGGGCCCCCCCCCCTCCGGCCCCCCGCCCCCCCTCGGCCCAGCCCCGCGCCCCCTCAGCCCCCCCCGCCCCCCTCGGCCCCGCCGCCCCCCCCTCGGCCCCGCCGCCCCCCTCGGCCCCGCCACCCGGCCCCCCGAAGGGCGCTGAAGTTCAGCTTGCCCGGGGCGCCAGCAACCCTAGGGCCGGCGCTGCTGCTTCTCTCCATTGATACTGCCTGACCCACTGAGTAGTTCTAGAACTGTTTGTTCTTATTTTAGATTTCCAACATAGAACATTACAGCGCAGTACAGGCCCTTCGGCCCTCGATGTTGTGCCGACCTGTGAAACCCCTCTAAAGCCCATCTACACTATTCCCTTATCATCCATTTGTTTATCCAATGACCATTTAAATGCCCTTAGTGTTGGCGAGTCCACTACTGTTGCAGGCAGGGCATTCCACGCCCTTACTACTCTCTGAGTAAAGAACCTACCTCTGACATCTGTCCTATATCTATCTCCCCTCAATTTAAAGCTATGTCCCCTCGTGCTGGGCATCACCATCCGAGGAAAAAGGCACTCAATGTCCACCCTATCTAATCCTCTGATCATCTTGTATGCCTTGTATAACATCTGCAGTTATTCTGTTTTTGTACTAGGGATAACTTTCCTGTTCCTCTTCAAAATAGTGTGATGGGATCTTTTACACCCATCGGGGCAGATGGGGCCTCAGTTTCTTTTGAGAGAGGGCTCTTCGACGGTGCTTGAACACTGTGAGACTTGAACACATGACCTTGTGGCTTAGTTCGTAGCCTTTTGCTTCTGAGTCATAAGTGATATTTGTTTCGCTGTTTGTTTTTGGTAAGACAGCTTATCTTTCAACTCAGCCTTTGCCTATTCACACCAGCATGGCTGCGTGCCCATAAACATGTGTACACTTAACAGGTCCAGATGCTCTGTGGCCCACTGTCCCACACCATTTGTGATGTCCAGCTGCAGCGGTAATATTCATGCAGAGGGCTGTAGAGGCTGGGTCGTTAAGTATGTTCAAGGCGGGGGCAGCAAGATGGCGCACTGGTTAGCACTGGGACTACAGCGCTGAGGACCCGGGTTCGAATCCTGGCCCTGGGTCACTGTCCGTGTGGAGTTTGTACATTCTCCCCATGTCTGCATGGGTTTCACCCCCACAACCCAAAAGATGTGCAGGTGAGGTGGATTGGCCACGCTAAATTGCCCCTTAATTGTAAAAAAACTATTGGGTACTCTAAATTTATTTTAAAAAGGTACGTTCAAGGCTGAGATGAACAGATTTTCAATCAGTAAGGGAATCAAGGGTTATGGGGATAAGGCGAGTGTTATGCATCAGAGTAACAGTATTGGCCGGTGTGATGCCATCAGAGCATTTTGTGGGCTTTTGTGGAGTCCACCATTGCACCCAGTTTGCGCAGCACCTTGTAAATAAACCCCTTGCACAGTCTTGTACAAACTCGACAAGTGCCACCTCTGATTCTTTCGCTTTGCGGCTACAACAAAGTACATGACAAAAGAGAAACTGCTGACGAGATCTGGACCGTAAATAAGAAACGATTTTGTGAGCCAAAAAAGAAATCCTCGATGGGCATCCAGTCCCATACACCATCAGCAGTGTGGGCGGGATAAATATCGTCACCTTCTGAGGCAAAATCGTTGTCGTGGCAAACAAAGACAACACGCAAATAGAAATTCGGACAGCCTACATTTTGCAGAGAGGTGACGGCAAATCGTCCAATCGATTGCAACAGCCAGTAGTACAAGGTTTTTAATAAAAAGCTATTGGACAACGGCGAGTTACCGGGGACTTACTTCAACCGGGCAATGGAAGATTTCAGTTCACTTACCGTTGCAGTAGGTAGAGCTGCGGAGATCGCGCACGAGACACTGAAAAGATCTGCGGGAATGCAAACCTACAGGGATAAGGCTACAGCAAGAACGTAACAGTGGGAAAGGAGTTGAAGATTATCATATCAGATCAGTCATGATCGCCTGGAAGAAAGGAGCAGATTCTTGATGAGCTGAATGGCCTACTTCTGCTCTCTTGCCTTATACATACTTTGGTAGTCTGACTGTGAATGTAATTGGCAGTGGCTTCTGATAATCTCTCCAGATTTGTGTTCAAATTTATTCCTCTACACAATGCAGAGAAGCTTAACATTATTGGTCCCATTGCACCTTGCACCCAAGAAATATGGTAATGCCTTTGAATTCTATACTCTCAGACCTTCTTCACCTTCACAGTGTTTGAGTACTCAGTCAAGTGCAGCTATCTATCAACCTGGCTTACCTGCCTCTGGCCCTCCGTTGTAGTCTGGGAGCCAATTAAACCTCCTCATGCCCAATAAAGGGCTGGCCAACAACAACAACTTGCCTTTATATTTCACCTTTAACATAGCAAAACAACCTGAGGCTTTGCCATCAAGGCACATAAGGAGACATTGGGACAGGTTCGACAAGGAGGTCGATTTATTTCTTAAATTTAGAGTACCCAATTAATTTTTTCCAATTAAGGGGCAATTTAGTGTGGCCAATCTACCTAGCCTGCACATCTTTGGGTTGTGGGGGCGAAACCCACGCAAACACGGGGAAAATGTGCAAACGTCACATGGACAGTGACCCGGAGCCAGGATCAAACCTGGGACCGCGGCACCGTGAGACAACAGTGCTAACCACTGCGCCTCCGTGCTGCCCTAAGGAGGTCGATTTTTACGGAGCATTTTAAAGGATAGAGAACTTAAGAGGTTTAGGGAAGGAATTCCAGAATTTATGGCTGAGGTAATGGAGCATCAAATGAGCGTCTCCCTGAGAATTGATACTGTGGAGATTGTTGGAGATTCCCTCTCTTCCATCCGGTCACACAGATCATAAATTGCCATTCAATGGGCAAAACTCTATCAAGGCTAAAATGCAAGTTGACTTTGTTGCTTCGCAATAGTGCCTTGGGATTTTTCACTTTCACCTGAGAGGTGACTGAAAGGAGCATCTCCAACTTGGGACAACGGCAGCCGAGGCTCTGACCCAATGGTGGTGTGAAGGGATGACGGCCTCAGTAAGAGGAATGAAGAGAGTGGGCAAGAGATACAAGGCTGGAGCAAGTGGCAGTACGTAGCACAGTTGCTTCACAGCGCCAGGGTTCCAGGTTCAATTCCCGCTTGGGTCACTGTCTGTGTAGAGTCTGCACCTTCTCCCCATGTCTGCGTGGGTTTCCTCCAGGTGCTCCGGTTTCCTCCCACAAGATCCGAAAGATGTGCTTGTTAGGAGAATTGGACATTCTGAATTCTCCCTCCATGTACCTGAACAGGTGCCGGAATGTGGTGACTAGGTGATTTTCACAGTAACTTCATTGCAGTGTTAATGTAAGCCTACTTGTGACAATAATAAAGATTATTATTAAGTTGCAGATAGGATGAGCATGACTGTGTAGGAATTTCAATCAAATTAAATTTTGTATGTAAAGCCTACACCATTTTATATTAAACATGCAGAAAAATTAATATAACTAAATTATAAAAATATGAAAACTCTCCATTTTAAACATGAATTCACATAGACCCCATTCAACATGCCTTTTTTATTCATGGAACGTAGCCCACACTTTTAAATCAAGCATTTATTGCCCATTCCAAATTTTCCATGACCACCTTAACATAGAACATAGAACAGTACAGCACAGAACAGGCCCTTCGGCCCTCAATGTTGTGCCGACCCATGATCACCCTACTCAACCCACGTATCCACCCTATACCCGTAACCCAACAACCCCCCCCCCCCTTAACCTTACTTTTATTAGGACACTACGGGCAATTTAGCATGGCCAATCCACCTAACCCGCACATCTTTGGACTGTGGGAGGAAACCGGAGCACCCGGAGGAAACCCACGCACACAGGGGGAGGACGTGCAGACTCCACACAGACAGTGACCCAGCTGGGAATCGAACCTGGGACCCTGGAGCTGTGAAGCATTTATGCTAACCACCATGCTACCCTGCTACCTTCTTGAACCACTGCAGTCCATAGTTCCAGGATTCTGAACCAGCGATGGTGAGTGTTGCCGATATATTTCCAAGTCAGGGTGTAACTTGGAGGGCTACTTGCTTTGTTTCTATGTGTCTGCTGCCCTTGTCCTTGCAGCCGGCCAAGGTTGCAGGGTTGGAAGGAGCGGTTCGAAGGTCCCTTGGCGAGTTGCTGCAGTACTTCCTGTAAATGGTACAAACTGCAGCCACATTTTGTTGGCGATGGAGGGAGGTTGTTTTTAAGGTGGTGGTGGGAGGGAGGGGGTGGGCAATTAAACAAAGTGTTGTTGGAGCTGCACTCATCCACGCAGAGCGGGCTCGCACTCCTGACTTGATGGTGCCTTTGTGAATGAGGAATCAGGAGGTGAGACATTTGCCTCAGGAAACCCAGCCTCTGGCCTGCCCTTTAGCCACAGTATTGATGTAGTTGTTCCGGTTTCTGACCAATGGTGAACTTGGGGATGGTGATGGTGGGGGATTTGGCAATGGTCAAGGGCAGCAGCCACATGGAAACAAGGCAGGTAGTCCTCCAAGTTGGATTGGATCCATTTGGATTGGATTTGTTTATTGTCACGTGTACCACGGTACAGTGAAAAGTATTTTTCTGCGAGCAGCTCATTCAGTACATGGGAAGAAAAGGGAATTAAACAAGTTACATCCTGACTTGGGAATATAAAGCCAACACTCACCATCGCTGGTTCAGAATCCTGGAACTAAGAACCGCAGTGGTTCAACAAGGTGGTCATTCCTTGGCACCTGCATGATTCTAATATTGTGTGCCAATTATCAGTCCAAGAGGGTGGACAGGAAATACCCAAGGATGGTGATGAAGGGGTCTAGGTTGTTGGCTGAAAGGTTTGATTCTGTGAATATGTTGCTTGACTAGGGTGTACGTATGACCTGTCTGGTGCCTGGGCCAATGCCAAGTGATTTGACACAGGTTTATTCTTATTATTGATTTTGTAGCAGTTTGATACAACTGAATTGTTTAAAATGCCATTTCAGAGGGCAGTTATGATAGGAAATATGTTCCCATATTTCGGGGGTTAGCCCCCGGATGAGGTACTATGTCACCAGCCAAACAATCTCTCAAAAATACTCCTTTGTTCATGAAGGTCACCCCTGAAAATACTAGCTTATCTGCCTCGTAGAGAATGGCAAATACATAACTGAGGTACAGCACAGTGTACGGTGTGAATCATCTTGGATAAGGATGTTGGGTGAATGTTTAAATAACAATTTGCATTTAATAATAAATGCATGAGAGAAAAATCCAGCATGTTTCATTTACTTTCCTTGCGATTAATCATAATACATCACTATTATAGTTGTTACGACGCTGGCTGAATCATTGATGAGGTAGAACAGCAGAGAGTCAGTGAAAATGGCTTGGCCAAAAGAGTATAATTGCTGCGTTGGCAATCTGCATCAAAAGGACTATCCGTCTTTACCACCGAACGGAAAAAATGCATCTCAACAATGTTTGCCATGCCACTACTTCCAGTTCAAATGGAGGTATGACATCTACAAAAGAGCATAAAGGCTTCACTGGACAGAAAGATGATCTGTTGCCGATAGTTTTTCTCTGGCAAAGTTGAGCCAACACAGTTTAGGTCAAGTGGAGTGTAGGTATGAAAAACGGTCGTACCTGAACAGTGTTGCTGTATTATTTATAACCCGTGCCTGAATTAACTTGAGTAGTGTGAGGTCACATTGTGTCACAATGCACCTTTGTTCTGGATTTGTCGTGCGGATGTCCAACTATAAGCTGCTAAAGATAATTAATCGTCTTGCGACATTGCTGGTCCGTCCTGACTAATTTGCCATGTTCCTATAAGGTGTTTCCCTGGAAGAAAAACAGAAAACGCTGGACAGTCTCAGCAGGTCTGACAGCATCTGTGGTGAGAGAAGGCAGTTGACGTTTCGAGCAACATAGGACACCGAGACGTATCATGAGATATCAGCCTACGTGACGAAGGGCTTGGGTCAGAGGTCGGATTTAAGCGCCTTAAAGGAGAAAAGTGAGGCGGGGAGACAGAGAGGTATCGAGGGGGATTTCCAGAGACCTGGACAGTTGAAGGAACCGTGACCAATGGTGGAGCAATTAAAATCGGAGGTGCCCAAGAGAATAAGATGTTGGGAGGGTCGGAGGAGGTTAATAGGGGTTTGGAGAGCATTTGGAACCAAGAATGAGAAGTTAAAAAACATTGAGATAGGGCAGCACGGTGGCATAGTGCTGCCTCATGGCGCCGAGGACCCAGGTGTGACCCTAGCCCCGGGTCACTGTCCGTGTAGATTTGCACATTTTACTCGTGTTTGCGTGGATTTCACCCTCACAACCCAAAGATGGGCAGAGGAGGTGGATTGGCCACAATAAATTGCCCCTTAATTGGAAAAATGAATTGGGTACTCTAAATTTATTTTAAAAGGGCAAAGAGGAGACTTGAAGGAACATTGGTGGGCAAAAGAAAGGAAAAACCCAAGATGTTTTATAAGTATATTAAGAGCAGGAGGGTAACCAGGGAAATAGTAAGGCCCATTAAGGATCAAAGTGGCATTCTGTGTGATGAATCGAAAGACATCAGTGGGGTATTAAATTAGTATTTTGCATCAATGTTCACTATGGAGAAGCAGGGAGGGAGACTGTGATATAATTGAGCAGATTAGCATAGAGAGAGGGGAGGTGTTAGCAGTTTTAGCGGACTTAAAAGGTGGATAAACTCCCAGGCCCAGATGAGATGTATTCTAGGTTGCTGTGGGAAGAGTAGGCTCTGATGCTAATTTTCAAATCTTCTCTGGCCACAGGAGAGGTGCCAGAGGACAGCTAATGCGGTACCATTATTCAAGAAATAGGGAAAAGACAGGTAATTGCATGCCAGTGAGTCCAGCATCAGTTGTAGGGAAATTAAGAAAACTCTGGGGGATAGAATTAACCTCCAGAGATAGATAGGTTCTTGATTAATAAGGGGATCAGGGGTTATGGGGAGAAGGCAAGAAAATGGGGATGAGAAAACATCAGCCATGATTGAATGGCGGAGCAGACTTGATGGGCTGAGTGGCCTAATTCTGCTCCTACGGCTATGGTCTTAAAAGCAGGAAATGGAAAAGTGTGAGGTGATATATTTTCGGTGGACTAACAAAGCGAGGGAATACGTAATGAATGGTAGGATATTAGAAAGTACAGTAGGCCAGAGGGATATTGGGTTGAATGTCCATATATCCCCGAAGACAACAGATGGTTAAGAAGGCAATTAGGAAACTTGCTTTTATCAGCCGAGGCCCAGAATATAAGAGCAGAGAGGTTATAATGGAGTTGGAAACAACACAGCTAGGGTATTGTGTATTTCTGGTCGCCACGCTATACAAAGGATGCGATTTATTTCGAAAGGGTGCAGAGGAAATTCACTAGGGGATTTGAGGAAAAGCCTTTTCATCCAGAGGGTGGTGGAAATCTGGAACTCACTGCCTGAAAGGATGGTAGAAACGGAACCGCCCTCAAATTTTAAAAGAATCAATTAGACGACCACTTGAAATCCCGCAGTACGCAAGGCTACGGACCAAGTGCTGAAAAATGAGATTAGAATAGATAGGTGCTTGTTGGCCGCGAAGACACGATGAGCCTAGGGGCCTCTACGACTAAAGGGATCAAGGACAAGAGAGAAGCAGATTTAAAGTGAATTGCAAATGAAGCAAACGTGATGTAAGAAAAAAAGCTTTTCCTCACAAACAGCGAGAGGTTGAGGTCTGGAATGCGTTGCCTGGAAGTCTGCTGGAGGCCGGTTCAGTTGAGGCATTTGAGAGGGCTGTGGTAAACCACTGTTGTATTGTACTGTTGTATTGTTACATGCTTGGGCTTGTCCCTGCTGTCTCCGAACCTTGTAGTATATAATGTATATTGTGGTAAACTGCGAATGTATTATATGTAATGTGGTAAATCACAGCCGATGGGTCCGCCTCCCCTTGGGCTCGGGATAAAGGTGGGTGGTCTCCACCGCTGCCCCAGTTCGGGATCAGAGGCCAGGAGGCTTTCTGTTTAGTTTATTAAAGCCTCAGTTACGTTCACTACTCGTCTTGTGTTCACTGATGGCACATCAAGGGCATTGGATGATTATTTGAATAGAAACAATGGGAGGCAGGGTAAACGTCGCTGAGTCACGGTGCTGGTTTGCGGAGCCGGGATAGATGCGACGGGCCCAACGGCCTCCTTCTGCACACTCCCGGGGCCACCGTCCTGGAGATTGATCTTCAATTCCTGGAGACTCCAGGCCCACCCTGCAGGGTTGGCATAGCAGCCCCTAGCCTGGGAGTGGGGAGGAGCTGCCATCAGGCACTCAGCCCGGCCGCCCCCAGCCGCTGGGAGGACCCCGCCGAGACCCCGCCCACTCCACAGGCGGCCACTCCGATTGGACACGGATGACATCATCGGTTCCCGACGCCGGTTTCGATTGGCCGTCCATCATCCAGGCCTCGCCCCGCCAGTCTAGAAACAAGATGGCGGCTGGGCTGGAGTGAAAATAAACATTTAAAAATAATAATTAATAACCTCCCTTGCCGGGACCGCCATGCCGAGGCCGCGCTGATGAACCTCTCCATGGCCGCCGCCTCGGACGAGGACACGGTGTCGGAGCGCTCGAGCTCCGAGGGCGAGTACCTGGTGCCGGAGCGCGGGGGTGCGGCCGCTGCCTTCCGCCTGGCCGCCTTCAGCCAGGACTGCGGCCGCCTGGGAGCCGGCGACCGCTCCGACAGCCTCAGCTACCTGCACCTGATGTGGCGGCAGCGGCGGGAGGGCGAGGGCGACGGCGAGGCGGGCGGCCGCCAGCAGGAGCTGACCGGCAAGATGGGCGTCAACCGCCTGAAGCGGCAGGTCAAGGTTCACCGCAAGGCCTGTCCCCTGGGCAAGGAGCTGCATGGTCAGTCTGTCCGGCGTGGGGAGGGGGTCAGTCTGTCCGGCCTGCAGGGGGCAGTCTGGGGAGGGGGGTCTGTCTGTCCGGCCGGGGGGGGAGTCTGTCTGTCCGGCCGGGGGGGGGGGGGGGGGGGTCAGTCTGTCCGGCCTGCAGGGGGCAGTCTGGCCTGGGGAGGGTGTCAGTCTGTCTGGCCTGCGGGGGGCAGTCTGGGGAGGGGGTCAGTCTGTCCGGCCTGCAGGGGGCAGTCTGGCCTGGGGCGGGGGTCAGTCTGTCTGGCCTGCGGGGGGCAGTCTGGGGAGGGGGTCAGTCTGTCCGGCCTGCAGGGGGCAGTCTGGCCTGGGGAGGGGGTCAGTCTGTCCGGCTTGCAGGGGTCAGTCTGTCCGGCTTGCAGGGGTCAGTCTGTCCGGCCTGGGGAGGGGGTCAGTCTGTCCGGCCTGCAGGGGGCAGTCTGTCCGGCCTGGGGAGGGGGTCAGTCTGTCTGGCCTGCGGGGGGCAGTCTGGGGAGGGGGTCAGTCTGTCCGGCCTGCAGGGGGCAGTCTGGCCTGGGGAGGGGGTCAGTCTGTCCGGCTTGCAGGGGTCAGTCTGTCCGGCTTGCAGGGGTCAGTCTGTCCGGCCTGGGGAGGGGGTCAGTGTGTCCGGCCTGCAGGGGGCAGTCTGGCCTGGGGAGGGTGTCAGTCTGTCTGGCCTGCGGGGGGCAGTCTGGGGAGGGGGTCAGTCTGTCCGGCCTGCAGGGGGCAGTCTGGCCTGGGGAGGGGGTCAGTCTGTCCGGCCTGCAGGGGTCAGTCTGTCCGGCCTGGGGAGGGGGTCAGTCTGTCTGGCCTGCGGGGGGCAGTCTGGGGAGGGGGTCAGTCTGTCCGGCCTGCAGGGGGCAGTCTGGCCTGGGGAGGGGGTCAGTCTGTCCGGCTTGCAGGGGTCAGTCTGTCCGGCTTGCAGGGGTCAGTCTGTCCGGCCTGGGGAGGGGGTCTGTCTGTCCGGCCTGCAGGGGGCAGTCTGTCCGGCCTGGGGAGGGGGTCAGTCTGTCTGGCCTGCGGGGGGCAGTCTGGGGAGGGGGTCAGTCTGTCCGGCCTGCAGGGGGCAGTCTGGCCTGGGGAGGGGGTCAGTCTGTCCGGCTTGCAGGGGTCAGTCTGTCCGGCTTGCAGGGGTCAGTCTGTCCGGCCTGGGGAGGGGGTCAGTGTGTCCGGCCTGCAGGGGGCAGTCTGGCCTGGGGAGGGTGTCAGTCTGTCTGGCCTGCGGGGGGCAGTCTGGGGAGGGGGTCAGTCTGTCCGGCCTGCAGGGGGCAGTCTGGCCTGGGGAGGGGGTCAGTCTGTCCGGCTTGCAGGGGTCAGTGTGTCCGGCCTGCAGGGGTCAGTCTGTCCGGCCTGGGGAGGGGGTCAGTGTGTCCGGCTTGCAGGGGGCAGTCTGTCCGGCCTGGGGAGGGGGTCAGTCTGTCCGGCTTGCAGGGGGCAGTCCGGCCTGGGGAGGGGTCAGTCTGTCCATCCAGGGGAGGGGGTCAGTCTGTCTGGCTTGCAGGGGGCAGTCTGGCCTGGCGAGGGGGTCGGTCTGTCCGGCTTGCAGGGGGCAGTCCGGCCCGGGGGGGGGGGTCAGTCAGTCCGGCCTGGGGAGGGGGTCAGTCAGTCCGGCCTGGGGAGCGGGTCAGTCTGTCTGGCCTGCAGGGGTCAGTCTGTTCGGCCTGCAGGGGGCAGTCTGGCCCGGGGAGAGGGTCAGTCAGTCCGGCCTGCAGGGGTCAGTCTGTCTGGCCTGCAGGGGTCAGTCAGGCCTGGGGGGAATCAGTCCGGACTGGGGGGATCATTCCGGCCTGGGGGGGGGTCAGTCTGTCTGGCCTGGGGGGGGGGGTCAGTCTGTCTGGCCTGGGGGGGGGGGTCAGTCTGTCTGGCCTGGGGGGGGGGTCAGTCTGTCTGGCCTGGGGGGGGGTCAGTCTGTCTGGCCTGGGGGGGGGGTCAGTCTGTCTGGCCTGGGGGGGGTCAGTCTGTCTGGCCTGGGGGGGGGGTCAGTCTGTCCGGCCTGGGGGGGGGTCAGTCTGTCCGGCCTGGGGGGGGGTCAGTCTGTCCGGCCTGGGGGGTCAGTCTGACCGGCCTGCAGGGGTCAGTCCGGCCTGGGGGGGTCAGTCCGGCCTGCGGGGGTGTGTCCGGCCTGGGGAAGGGGTCAGTCTGTCCGGCCTGGGGAGGAGGTCATTGTGTCAGGCCTGTGGAGGGGGTCAGTCTGTCTGGCTGTCTGGCCTGGGGAGGGGGTCAGTCAGTCCGGCCTGGGGGGGGGTCAGTGTGTCCAGCCTGGGGGGGGGTCAGTCTGTCCGGCTGTCTGGCCTGGGGAGGGGGTCAGTCAGTCCGGCCTGGGGTGGGGGGGTCAGTGTGACCGGCCTGGGGAGGGAGTCAGTGTGTCCGGCCTGGGGAGGGGGTCAGTATGTCCGGCCTGGGGAGGGGGGTCAGTGTGTCTGGCCTGGGGAGGGGGTCAGTGTGTCCGGCCTGTGGAGGGGTCAATCAGGCCTGGGGAGTGGGTCAGTGTGTCCGGCCTGGGGAGGGGGTCAGTTGGGCTGGGAGGGAGTGTGGGCAGTCTTAACGGGGTGGAACGAAGCGAGCGGGTGGGACGGGGCGAGCAGTTGAGACGGGACAGGACAATATGGGCGATGGGATTGGATCTGGGCGATGGGATTGGATCTGGGCGATGGGATTGGATCTGGGCGATGGGATTGGATCTGGGCGATGGGATTGGTTCTGGGCGATGGGATTGGTTCTGGGCGATGGGATTGGTTCTGGGCGATGGGATTGGTTCTGGGCGATGGGATTGGTTCTGGGCGATGGGATTGGTTCTGGGCGATGGGATTGGATCTGGGCGATGGGATTGGATCTGGGCGATGGGATTGGATCTGGGCGATGGGATTGGATCTGGGCGATGGGATTGGGTGAGCATAATTGGATTTGGTGGTTGGGTCAGTTTGGCTTGAGGGATGTTTCCCAGATTTCCTGAGAGTTAAAGTTAGCTCAGTGAATTGTACTTTCACCCCTGAGTCAGGATGTTTTGGTTTTGAGCCCCCTTCCTGAGACTTGATCACATAATCATGGTTGACTCTTGGAAGCAGTACTGAGGGAATACGACAGTGCCTGAGGCACTATGTTAAGTATCCAGTCAAGCTGTATGGGATGTGTGTAAAAGATCCAATGGTGGTATTTTGAAGGCGAGGATCATCAAAAAGTGCTGTGGGATATTTTAGGTCCACTGTAGAAGTTAGATGGGCTGAGATTTACCATCTGAATGTAGCTCCTGGGAACCCTTGTTAGGTGGTGGCTGGTGTAGTCGGAAATTTCTTTGCATTAAAGTAGCTATTTATATTCTATATAATAACTTTTATTGGTGTCACAAGTAGGCTTACATTAACACTGCAATGACATTTCTGTGAAAAGCCCCATGTCCAGTGTTCTTCAAACTTTTTTTCTGGGGACCCATTTTTACCAACTGGCCAACCTGCGCGACCCACGCCGGCCGACCTGCGCGACCCACCATATTCTCTTACCTTGTTTGCTGCTGACAAAAATGGAGGAAATGGTTTTGGGTCCCTTTGGCCCTCGTACACGCTCCTCCAATGGAACCTGTTAGATGAAGGTGAAGCCTTCCGGTGTCGGAAAGTATGGCGTCTCCATCTGTCCAAAGTTCTGAATTTTTATCCTGTAACATTTTATCAAATAAACCCCCCCCCCGAACTTGTAAAAAAATGAAAAATAAAATGAGTAAAATAAATGAATAAAATAAAAATTAAATGAATAAAATAAATGAATAAGAACTACTTCAGAACTTGTAAAACAAAAAGCTGCAACAATTAAAAAAAAATAGCGGGCGCATTGCGCATACGCACCGGTATCATCGTGTGCGCATGCGCAATGCGGCCAAATTTTTTTTTTAACATGCTCGCAGCCGGCTTTATGAAAAGCCGGCTGCTGCGCGGGGATTTGCGCGATCGGGAGCGCTGCGGATAACGGTTCCGCGACCCGACACCCGCCCGCGACCCACCTGCGGGTCGCGGCCCTGACTTTGAACAACACTGCCCTAGTCCATTCCGGCGCCTGTTCGGGTACACAAAGGGAGAATTCAGAATGTCCAATTCACACAACAGCACGCCTTTCAGCACTTGTGGGAGGAAACGGGAACACCCGGAGGAAACCCACGCAGACACGAGGAGAACGTCCAGACTCCGCACAGACAGTGACCCAAGATGGGAATCGGACTTCATGAAAGCACTTCACAGCCAATGAATTAATTTTGAAGAACAACATAGTGAAACAAACAGTCCATTTCTGCACAGAAATGGTAGTGAGCTGAATGGGCAGTTAAACAACCTATACCACTTTTAGAGGAAATGCTTTTTCTGTACAATAAGCAGTAATTGGTAAAATGTTGGGCACTGTAGGTATATTCAAAACATGAAACCCCAGTCAGTATTTAAAAAAAAAAAAACATTTTAGACTACACAATTCCTTTTTTTCCAATTAAGGGGCAGTTTAGCGTGGCCAATCCACCTACCCTGCACATCTTTGGGTTGTGGGGGTGAGACCCACGCAGACACTGGGAGAATGTGCAAACTCCATGCGGACAGTGACCCGGGGCCAGGATCGTTCCGGGGTCCTCTGCTAACCACTGCGCCACACCCCGTCAGACTTTTAAACCCACGGTGTATACCTAAACTTCCGTCAGTAGAATGGATTTCAGATTACTAGAACCGATTGGGTGAGAGAGACTCCTTTGAAAACACGAGTGCAATATTAACTGGTTATTAAGTAAACTGATTGGGATCAGTGTTCATCCATCCAAGTATGGAGAAATAAACAGCTATGTTCATCTACTGTTACTAGTTACTAGGGTGGTACAGTGGTTAGCACTGCTGCCTCACAGTGCCAGAGACCCGGGTTCAAATCCGGCTTTGGGTGACTGGAGTCTGCACGTTCTCCCTGTGTCTGTGTGGGTTTCCTCTGGGTGCTCTGGTTTCCTCCCACAGTCAGGTGGATTGGCCATGCTAAATTGCCCCTTAGTGTCCAATAGGTCAGGCGGGGTTACTAGGTTGTGGGAATAGGGTTGGGGCCGTGGACCTAGGTAGGGTGCAGACTTGATGGGCCGAATGGCCTCCTTCTGCCCTGTAAGGATTCTATGATTCTAGTTTGACCTATCTGGTGGACTCTGCCTGTTCCCTCTGAGTTTACAATTTTACAAATAATTCTGTTTGCTTTGCAGCTCAGAAGCGTTTGAGAGAAGCTTCAAATGCAAATGAGGTTGAGATTGGTAAGTTTAAAGTTAGCCTTCTGCCTTCATCCAGTGGATTCTTTCCCTCTTGTATTTTGATGTCTTGTGTCTGACTGCAAAAAGTAGCAAGTCTGTGAATTGGGGCTGTTTTAGAAATCAGCAAATTGATTAAAAAAGGGAAAACGTAGATTTTCACAGCAAACTAGCCAGGTATAAGAAAACAGATTGTAGGAACTTTTACAAGTAGTTAAAGTAAACATTGGTCCCTTCGGAGCCAAGACAGGAGAAATTATTATGGGAATTGAGGAAGTGGCAGAGACATTGAACAAATATTTTGTCTGTCTTCATGTTATAAGACACGAGTTATAAACCAGAAATAGAGGGCAGTCTATTGGCAAATAGGAGTGAAGAATTAATATCAGCAGAGAAAAAGTACAGGAGAATCTTTTTTGAGGATATGATTGGTAGCTGTTCAAAAAGCATTTGATATGGTGCCACACAAAGTTAATGGTGAAGAGAAGAGCTCATGGAGTTGGGGGTAATAGAGGATTGATTAATGCGCAGGAAGCAAAAGAATAGGCATAAGTGGGGCATTTCAGATTGGATCTATGACTGATGGAGCGTTACAAGGATCATTACTAGGACCTCAGCTATTTGCAATATAAATGACTTGGACAAGGCCTCTGCTTTTCCTCATCAACTATAAATGGCAAGGAAATTATATGCATTTAGACGCATATAAGCTGTGGGTTGGACCTCAATAGTCTTTTTTCCACGCCTCCTGCAGGTCACTAAGGTGTTTCTCATTTTCCCTGTCGGACTTTCCGATTTAATTTGTATTTTTTGTTAGAAACATAATTTGTTATGGTTTGACTGAACTTATCCCTTTGTTAACTGGCACTCTGAAGGACGTATCTCAGATTTGTACAACCATTTTTCTCCCTTCTTCGGGTGTGGGCATCACTGACAGGACCAGCATTTATTGCACATCCCTAATTGGCCTCACAAAGATGGTGGTGAATTGCCATTCTGAACTGCTGCAGTCCGCATGGTGTAGGTACATCCACAGTGCCTTTAGGTCGGCTGTCGATGGAGGAGTAGCGATACATTTGCGTCAGGGTGGTGTGGGATGGGAACTTGGTGGGTGGTGGTGTTCTTTTGTGCCTGCTCTATTTGTACCTCCAGTTGGATCATGGATTTATGAGATGCTGTATAAGAAAACATGGGGTATTTCTGCAGTTCATCTTATAAGATTAGGATTTGGGACTCTCAATTAGTTTGCCATTATTCGTTAAAGAGAGAGGAGCCAAAGGTCAAAAGTCTTTCTGGTTCACTGCACAGGAATGTGGGTGGAATATCATGTTCTGAATGCACAGAGCAAATTCATAAGGAGTTAAAACTTTTCCAAGAGGAAGATTTTCCCTGGGTCAGGTATGTGTGGTGTGTGTGTGTTTTTGGAGGGGGAGGGGGGTGGAAGAGAACCTCACAGTGAAAGACTGTACAGAGATTAAATGTTAGTAGTGTGAGAAAGGAAAAGAACAGAATTCAACCCTTGGAAGTTAAGAATTGCTTTGGACTAGTTCTGGGAGAATTGAAAAAAGGGCATTGTAAAGTTTGTGTGAAGTCAGTTTTTCCTTGCGGTAAAAGTAAAAAGGAGAAAGTTCAGTTCTATGATTTAAAGTAAAGGTTGCCTGTGGTGAGTAGTTGATGGTGTTTTTAGTCTTTTGTTGCAGTAAAGTCTTAAAATGAGAAATTTTGATATCCTTTCAGGTGTTAACTGGAAGTTCAAATTAAGATATTGGTCTGCATAGGGAATCATAACACTTACATGAGCTTCAGTTTCCTCCTGTTAAGCATTGGAAAGACTGGAATCATTGTACTTGAACCCTGCCACAAACATCCTGAGCGGAATTCTCTGTTCCTGAGGTGGAATGCTGGTGCCAACGGAGGATCTGCGGGGGTTTCACGATGAGAAAATTGGCGCGAACCCCTCTGCGATTTCGATCTTGTAATCCTATAGTAATGTCAACCTTCCTGAGTACAACATGGAAGCGTTAGCCTGGGCAGCATGTTCAAATCTTGAATTGGGACTTCCACCTATGACCTTCTGATTTAAAGGAAAGAGTGTAATTAAATGAACTAAACCAATGGTGGAATCCATACTTTAAAGAGATTAGGTTGTGACAATAAATATTTGGTACTCCTTTCCAATGACATGATACTTGGTCAATCTGGGATTTATAATAATAATCTGTATTGTCACAAGTAGGCTTATATTAACACTGCAATGAAGTTACTGAGAAAAGTTACTGAGAAAAGCCCCGAGTTACCACATTCCGGCGCCTGTTCGGACACACAGAGGGAGAATTCAGAAGATCCAAATTAATTAACAAGTACGTTTTCGGGAAACCGGAGCACCCGGAGGAAACCCATGTAGATACCCAAGCTAGGAATCGAACCTGGGACCCTGGAGCTGTGAAGCAACAGTGCTAATCACTGTGCTACCATTGCTTCACTCTTGAGCTAGCAAACTAAATAACTGAGCAACACACACTCTGTTTTCAATTGCCTGATAAAGTCACCCGTTTTTCCATGGGGGCACATTCCAAGTGATTTTAAATACGAGAGCCAAGGCTCTGGATGGCCGAGTGTTTGTTGACCACCTGAACCTTTATGCTCTAAATGACATTTTCTCCAAATAAGATGACACTTGAACTTCAAGCTACTGGAGCTTTTACGTTCTTGTTGACCGGCCGTAATCTTAAATCACTGGGGAGTACAGGAGTTTGGAACACTTGGCATGGATTTTAGCAAGGCTGAGTTTAGTAACAAGTGACCTTTTTGTTGTTTCATCTAGTGAGCCAGCTACTTGAATGTGGCGCTGAACCATGTGTAGCAGATGACAAAGGCAGGACTGCCCTTCACTTTGCCTCTTGTAATGGAAATAGTTCAATTGGTGAGTTGTGGCATGAAAATCTTTTCTTCATCGAAGTATATATTGTGCCCATTGACTTCCCCACTGCCCTCCCCACCTCTTGGCTCTTCTGCCTATAGGGTTTCGTGTTGTCAATCGTTAGAGGAAAGCTTGAGCTTGGCTTGCACACTCTGTTGTATCGCACTCGTGTTTTGAAAGATACAGGCCGAGTTTCTTGATTATTATTCCTTGGCATCAGATACTGCCATGCTGCCAGTAGTTAACTAAGCTAGCAGCTGGGGCTGCTGTGAAGGCAACAAGAATTAATTGTTTCTTCAGAGTTAGAAAGACTCTGCCTTTGTTAACTGGCAGTGAAATATAACCACCTCATTTTCTCTTGCTGCTATAGTACAGTTGTTGTTGGATCATGGAGCAGACCCTAACCAGAGGGATGGACTGGGAAACACACCATTGCACTTGGGTAAGGTAGAGTTAACTTGTCTGAAACGGGTAATGAGCTCATGTCCAGAGTGGTCAGGGAACATGTGCTAGCCAAAAAAACCACACTCCTTTCCTGTTCTACATGTGACTCCGGTCCCAACAGCAAAGTGATTTATGTTTAATTGCTCTCTGAAGTTGCCTGGCAAGCTACTCTGTTGTCTGAAAAACCACTACAAAGAATAACCAGAATAAAACTGAAAGTACTGCTCGTTTGTGACCTGGGACATGTCTATTGCATACCCAGGGTAAAAGGGAAGAGGATTTGTTTAAAAAAAATTTAGAGTACCCAATTCATTTTTTCCAATTAAGGGGAAATTTAGCGTGGCCAGCCCACCTAGTCTGCACATCTTTGGGTTGTGGGGGCGAAACCCACACAAACACAGGGAGAATGTGCAAACTTCACACAGACAGTGACCCAGAGCCGGGATTGAATCTGGGACCTCAGCGCTGTGAGGCAACAGGGCTAACCCACTGCGCCACCGTGCTGCCTCCTTGAACATTCCTAATCATCCATAGTGGTGAAGTCCCAACAGGAGAATGCAACAGGAAAGTCTGGAAGTGGTTCATCATTCCCGGCCTCCTGAGATCCTTACCCCATCACAGATGCCAGCCTTCAGTCAATTCAGTTCATCCCTCATGACCTCCAGAAATAGCTGAGTGCACTGGAGACATTAAAGATGACATCTCAACCCTGTTACTGGAAACCTGCGCTCCAGAGCTGCCTGTGCCCCTAGTCAGTTTGCTCCAGTACGTTTACCACACTTGAATTGGTTTGGAATTGGAAAATTGTCTGCAAAAAGTAGGACAAATCTGATCAGACCAATCGGTTGAGTTTCCCGTCAGCCTTGGTCTAAACTTGGAAACCAGACCTGAATTCCAAAGGTGCGGTGAGATGAGAGTACCCGCTGATCGTGGGCACCAAGGAGTGGTAATAAAACTGAAATCGTGGGGATTGGGAGAAAACTCTCCAGCGGCTGGAATCATTCTGGGCGCACAATAGAAGATAATTGTGGTTGTTGTAAGCCAGTCAAATCCACTTGGTGTCAGGGCAGGATCCCAGACATGACTATCTTCAGCAGCTTCGTTAACAACTGTTCCTCCATCAGAAGTGAGCTGTTCGTCAAGGTTGCACCCCATTTTGGTCTCCCAGATAAAGAAGCAGTCCATGTCCTTGTGCAGCAAGGCTTGGCAACACCCAAGGAACATTAGTGGAACACAATTGCCAGGCAATGGTCAAGACAAACCTAACTCTTGACATTCAATGGCATTGCCTCACCGTTAGCATTGTGGGTCACCGTCAACCAAAACTCGAAGGGACTGCCTTCCTTGAACCGTTCTGGGTCAGAGTATTCTGCAGTGATTGGCTCACTTCCTGACTATCCAAAGTCCTTCTACCACCTAAAAGGCACCACTGGGGTATGATGGAATGCTCTCCATTTACCTGTATTACAACCCCAGACAGACCCCAACAGTGGCCAGGATACTGGACAGAACCCCAATATTTTATTTTAATTTTGTAAGACTGTGAGGAAAGGATACCTCCCTCCAGGAGTGATTTAACAAAGAAATAGGAATATGGGAAATTAAAACAAACCTTATTATTAACACAGTATTAAAATATTTTAACACCACACCAGAAAATAGCTAGCAATTACACCATGAACCAGGATTTTAAAAACTTTTTTCCCCCGGGACCCACTTTTGCCAACTGGCTGACCTTCGGGACCCACGCCGGCCAACCTTCCACCGCGTACCCGGTCTATCCTGAGTCGAGGCAATGTTTCGGACACTAAAGTTTTCTTGTCCCAGGCAAGACGTCATCTTACCAAGCTGAAATCTAATTGACTCCACAGGGAACCCATATTAATCCAAACAAAACTGCACGAGCCCATGCTTTTTACGATAGTTTAATTGCACCCCTGGCTCCCAAAACCTTTGTTGTCTTTAAACCTAGAATTTATTTTAAAACATGATTGCAGCAATCAAACGCACAATAATCCAGGCTTTTTAACCCTCACTGCACCAAATATCTATTAATACAATACACCTGAAAGGAAATTCCTACATTCATCACACCTGGATGAATGCAACGGAACTCCAGAAACAATATTATTGAGGACAGAGTGCTCCGCTTCATCAGCACCATGTCCTCTAACCTAAACACCCTCTTCTTCCATCAGTAAATTTTGTGACTGTTGTGTAAACTATTGCCCAAAGCTAGCATCTCCATCGTCTAGAAGGATCACCCTCCTATTCGTGAGAACACCATCACCTCCAAGTCGTACACCACCCCGGCTTGAATATTTATTGACATTCCTTCATCGTCACTGAATGAATATTCTGGAACTCCCTAGCAAAGAGCACTGTGGGAGCACCCTCACTACAGTATATGGATTACAGTGGTTCAAGAATAGAAAAACCATCAACTACACTGGGCAGCTTGAGATGGATAATCCATGCTGGCTTTGACCTACATTCCCAAAATGACAAAATATGGTATTGAGCCATACCAAGACATTGTCAATAAGTTCTCTCCCTACTCTATGCTGAGATTGCTGAATTGGGAATTTGTGTGGTGCCGTGATTGTCAGCAGCATTTGTGCATTAGGGAGTTCCTGCTTCTTTTGTTCTCTGTTGTAAGGATTAATGTTATCAGGCACCTGATTCTATTTCTTATTTACAGCTGCCTGTACAAACCATGTACCTGTAATCACTACACTCTTAAGAGGAGGTAAGTACAAACTACTTATTTTAACAGTTTAGGTTTGTTATTAGTGTGTGTTTGTGAGGAGGTTACTGCCCACACGGGGGTTGCAAATTTTCATTCAGAAACGTCTTTTCTTGCATGTACCTTGATTTGTAAGTCTAGCGTCCCATATTACAACATTATTCTTGGGTAATTAGACAAGCAGGCAACTCCATTCAAGTCCAAGACCAGTACAGCACTATATCTGGCAAGTTGGGCTGAATGTCGTCCCTCTGATTCCACAATGCTCCAAATTAATGGACGTTGCCACTTGGGA
The DNA here is from genome assembly GCF_902713615.1 of Scyliorhinus canicula. Taxonomy (NCBI): domain Eukaryota; kingdom Metazoa; phylum Chordata; class Chondrichthyes; order Carcharhiniformes; family Scyliorhinidae; genus Scyliorhinus; species Scyliorhinus canicula. Next base: position 15,672,727 of record NC_052168.1, read on the forward strand.
AGGGGGATTCTCTTTGAACTGATAACTTGCGGGTCTGGAGACTGGACGGGGGCAGTATGCAAACTAATTATCTGCAATAGCCAAAACATTTTGGCAGCGAATATCTTTATTTTGTCATTTGTGACTTTGATGAGGTAGGTCAGAAACCTGGTTGGAGTGGTTTAAACATGGAATTACTGGAGATATCTCATGATGAACTTGGATGAAAGATTTCAGACACAATGTCGCTGCCCTGAAGATCCATCCATATACTTTCTCCACATTGGATCCAGTTTTATTCAGTTTGCAATTAAGAGCTCACCTGTAAATTTCTTTCCCTCGCTCACCCTAAATAATCAGCAGAGTGAAATATCTAGGGATATCATCTGTGCAATTCACTGATCATGTGAAAGGATTGTTTCTGGTTGCGGATGATGCAAACTCCATCTAGTTCTAGGAATGCTGGAGTTAGTGAAAAGCCCAGCATTCTTATAGCTAAAGGGCTACCAATCTAAATATTTAGTTTTTTTTCCCCATGTGGTGAATACCAGTTTGCCTACAGTTTTAGTTGTACTGTTGTGTTCTGGGCAGCACTAAGACTTGCAGGAGATTCATACTGTATGGAAGCAGCAAGTCAGAAATTCTCATAGTTTGTCTGAACTACAAGGCTAACGGGAAGATTGCTGTTTATTCCCTCAGGTGCTAGAGTGGATGCCCTGGACCGAGCAGGAAGGACTCCACTCCACCTTGCTCGCTCTAAACTCAACATCCTACAAGATGGGCATTCACGGAGCCTGGAGGCCCTTCGCGTAGAGGTGAAACAGGTGAGACACAAAGTGTGAGGGCAGGACTTCTATTGCACTGCAAAGGTTTTCCAACAACTGGCGGGAGTGTCTGCTCCAGACTAAATCCTCCATTTGTATTATTGGCTTCCACGTAAACTGTTTGCCTTTAACTAGTTGGTCTGCCTTAGTGGAAATCAACCATTGGTATCTGGGTTGTGACAAAAGGTGCAATTTAGTCTCCATTCTAAAATAAAAATCCCGTTCCGATTTCAGTTATACATTGTCATGAGCTCATCATTTTTGTCTCTTGCAATAACATCCCAATGTAGCGCACATACATCAAAATTTTTGCTCCTCTCTTTCTCGCACATGCACACATTTTCTCAAGTAACCTCCATTTAGGTTGTTCTCTCTCAGCCCATCCATCTATTACCATTCTCTCCCAATCCATGCTTTCTCTATTTTCAAATTCCTTTTATGCATTCTTTCACTCTCAATCTCCACGCTTTCACCACGCTGCTTCCTCAGCTCCTCTCTGTAAACACCTCCCTCCCTGTGTATCAGTAATCTTTCTCTTCTTTCCAAATGTTCATCTCTTTCTCACGCTGATGTTTGGGTGTGTGTCCCTGTCTCTCGCTCTATCTTTTTGCCACAAATCCTGTTGTCTCCTGTCTCCACCAGTTCCCATGTCTTGCTCTCATTCTCTCAAATAATGTGAGAGTTTGGCTCAAGTTAGAATCAGAGCATGATGGGAAATGGAATGAGAGTTTGGTCAAGTTAAATCAGAGCTTGATGGGAAATGGAATGTCAAGTTTGTGAAGTGAATTGTTCCTGTGAGAAGGCGTTATCATGACCTTGACTGTCTGTGATAATCTGTGGTGGGAACGAAACACAGCCGGGGGAAGATTCACTCCTTAGGACTTTTTGATAAAGAATTACTATGCTATGAAACTAACTGTATTACTAATGATGGGAAGAAAATAATTACATAAAGGAGGGGCGTAATGAGCTAATTGTATCACTAATGATTGAAAGCTTGATGGGTTTTGTAAAAATATATAGTCAACTGTAACTAAGAGAAGTTTGGTTTTTCACTTGCTGTAGCTCAGTTACACTTGTGCTGCAGCCCCGCGGTAAATAAAAAGGCTCTTTTAAGTTATCTGTTGTTCAACTGCTGAATACCTCTGGACTGCAAAAATTTAGTATTATCAAATGTCTCTACCCTGATGCTTCTGCTTTGTGTGGTCTCCCATATTGTTATCCCATTCTTATTCCCTATCCAATTAGGTCACTCTTACAGAGGTAGCAGCATTGGGCCTTGATCTCCACAATCACACGCATACGTGCAGTTTCCAACTAGAGATGAAGAACTGAGTCCTGACTAATTTTATCGGGAAATTTCCTATCCTCTGGACTAATTTTCTGTTCATTTACCAACCAAACTGGTTAGGGAGACACGCAGTTAAAGTTCTGAATGTATACAATAATTAACTAGAGTAAATAAATGATGCAGCACGATGGCACAGTGGTTAGCACTGCTAACTCAGCACCAGGAACCTGGGTTCAATTCTGGCCTTGGGTGATTGTGGAGTTTACACGTTCTCCCCGTGTCGGCGTTGGTTTCCTCCAAGTGCTCCGGTTTCCTTCCACGATCCAAAAATGTGCAGGTTAGGTGGAGTTACAGAGATGGGCCTAGCTAGGGTGCTCTTCCAGAGGGTCAATGCAGACTCGATGGGCCAAATGGCCCCACTGTATGGATTCTATGATGTACATTTTGTGCCTTTTTTGTGTCAGAAGCACATGTTTCAACAGTAACTGGATGGTCACTGCTTTAATATTAAATCCTGCTGAAGTTCTTAAGTGCTATATTTATAATGTAATGAATCTGAATGATTTTGAGTCTACGTATTTACTTTTCAGATCATTCAGATGCTGCGTGAATATTTGGAAAGACTGGGTGACCATCAAGAGACTGAGCAGCTGGATGATCTTTGTACAAAACTTCAGATGACCAGCACAAAAGAACAGGTAGGGCCAAGAAACAGGAAGAAAGGGATTATTTAGGAACCCGTCTGTAAGGGCAGTCTGACTGAAAACAAATAGATTTAATTGTGGCAAAAGCTTCGTGTGGGGCCAATGCTGAAAGCGCAGGGCAATGCCTTCAACACGTGTGTATGAAGGGAAGAGTGGCTGAGGGAGGGTGAGGTAGTATTATTGTTGAGTGGCTACCTCTCGCCTTTAGCAGTCACATTTCCAATCTAATTGAGTCAGTCTCCCAAGATTTAGAGAAGCAGTTTGCTTTAATTCTACACTTTTTCTATTCTATCTACTATGCATTCTGATTTGGACTGGAACAGCCTTTATGCTTTAATATGCTTTCAATTCTCTTTAGTTCTAAGTTCCCATTTTCTGCCCTCGATGTTTTTTAGTTTGAATTACTGGATCATTTATGAAGGGAAAGAATTGCACAAAATGTTTTCTTCCAACTTGTGTTTTTAAAATGACAGTTGGCAGTCGACAATGTCCAGAGTGGTGATAAATTTAGCTTCCCATCTGCATGTCAGAAAGGCCTACCTCCATAAGCTACAGCAGCCCAGTTCTGCAGTGTGACTGTGAGGCTCCTTTTCCCCCCTCCGTGCCCACTCACCCAGGACTATGTATAGAACCCGATATTGGAGTCTTTGAGGCGCTCAAAACTGTCAAGTTAAACAAAGTAATTCAAAAGCCACTTTTTAAAAAATTATCCGATTAAGCGGTCTAAAACTCTCAAGCCAAACAAACTCGATCATGCCAATGTGTAATCAACATCCCTGCTGACCTGAATCCATTAGTGGAGTTTGCCAAAGATTCGTAATCGGATTCTATTCCAACTGTGTCAGCCATCTGTTCAAGCTTTAAAGCGAGGAAATGGATGTCTGAACTTCCAGTCAATGGGAAGATTACAATGGGGACAATTGACAGTCAAATCTTAATATCAGTGTCGAAGAACATTTCATCCAGTGCATAATGTGCTCTCGTGCATCAGAAGATTCTTCTAATTACTCACTGCTGGTCAATTTAATGGTCACGTAAATGGTGTGCATGGAATGCCCACCACTGCAACAGAGCCAACAATGTGCAGGCTCCCAACCTGCACCCTTATCCTGTGCTGCTGAATACTGCGCGAGTGCCATCGCCCACCCACCATGTTTTCTGTTGGCCCGCCTCTGTTCTTCACACAGATTTAAACCCAACTCTCTGGTTATGACTTGATTCCCTTTGGGCTGTTACTAAATGTCAGCAAAGGCAGATTGATTAATAAGGGGAATATACAATGTGAAAGTAAGCTAGAGGCGAACATAAAAATGGACTAAAAGTTTCTATAGGTATGTAATGAGAAAAAGATTGATAAAAACAAATGTATGCCCCTTAGAGTCAGAAATGGGGGAATTCATAACGGAGAACAAAGAACTGACAGGAGCTAAATTCTTACTTTGCTTCTATTATCACAGGAAGACATGATAATGTACTGGAAGTTCTGAAAAACAAAAGTTTTAATGAGGAGCTGAAGGAAATTAATATTAGTAGAGAAGTTATTGGGATTGAAGGCGGACAAATCTCCAAGGCCTGATAATCTTCAACTTAAGAAAGTAGCCATAGAAACAGTCAAGAAAATGCTGGAAAATCTCAGCTGGTCTGGCAGCATCTGTAGGGAAACAGTAGATCCATTGGTGTTCATTTTCCAAAATTCTTTGGACTCTGGAATGGTTCCTACAGATAGGAAGGTATCTAATATAATCCCACTATTCAAAAAGGGAGATTAAAACAGGGAACTATAGACCAGTGAGCCCAATGTCAGTAGGAGAGAAGTTGCTAGAGTCCATTTCATGACACAGAATTTGGAAAGCAGTGGTATAATCAGACAAAGTCAACATGGATTTATGAAAGGGAAATCATGCTTAACAAGTCTACTGGAATTCTTTGAAGATGTAACTAGTAGAGTTGACGAGGGAGACCCATTGGGGTGGTTTATTTAGACTTTCAGAAGGCTTTCAACAAGGTCTCACATAGCAGATTATTCTGTAAAGTTAGAGCGCATGGGATTGAGGGTAGTGTCTTGAGATGGATAGAAATGGTTAGCAGACAGGACGCAGAAAGTTGGCTTTTTTCCCGATTGGCAGGCAGTGGCTAGTGGGTACTGCAGGGATCTGTGCTAGGATGCCAACTGTTCACATTATATATTTATGATTTGGACGAGGGAACTAAATGTAGTATTTCCAAATTTGCAGATGATACAAAGTTGGGTGGGAGTGTGAGCTGTGAGGAGGATGCAGCGATGCTTCAGTGGGATTTGGACAGGCTGAGTGAGTGGGCACATGCATGGCAGATGCAATATAACCTGGGTAAATGTGAGGTTATCCACTTCAGTAGCAAAAATAGGAAGGCAGATTATTAATTGAATGGGTGTAAATTGTGAGAGGTGGATACTCAATGACACCTTGGTGTCCTCGTGCATCAGTCACTGACAGTAAGCGTGCAGGTACAGCAGGCAACAAAGAAGGTAAGTGTTATGTTGGCCTTCATAGTGAGAGGATTTGAGTATAGGAATAGGGATGTTTTACTACATTTGTATAGGGCATTGGTGAGGCCACACCAGGAGTATTGTGTGCAGTTTTGGTGTCCTTATCTGAGGAATTATATTCTTGCTATGGAGGGAGTGCAGCCAAGGTTTACCAGGCTGATCCCTGGGATAGCTGGATTGTCATATGAGGAGAGACTAAATCGGTTAGGATTATATTCATTGGAGCTAGAGTGAGGGGGGAATCTCATAGAAACTTATCAAATTCTAACAGGATTAGACTGGGTAGATTCAGAAAGAATGTTCAAGATGGTGGGGGAGTCCAGAACTAGAGGTCATAGTTTAGGTTAAGAGGTAAACCTTTAGGAGAAATTTCTTCACCCAGAGAGTGGTGAATCTGGAATTCACTACCACAACAAGTAGTTGAGGTATAAACATTGTATAATTGCAAGAAGAAATTAGATATAGCTAAAGGGATCCAGGAGGGTGGGGTGGGAAAGCCATGATCAAAATGAATGGCGGAGCAGGCTCGCATGGCCTCCTCCTGCTATGTTCTATGTAAGTTCCTATGTAACGCTCCGATTATGACCCAATTATTTTTTTTCCACTTAAGGGGCAATTTAGCATGGCCAATCTACCCAACCTGCACATCTTTGGTTTGTGGGGGTGAAACTCATGTAGACATGGGGAGAATGAGCAAACTCCACACGGACAGTGACCCAGGGCCGGGATTCGAACCCGGGTCCTCAGCGCCGCAGTCCCAGTGCTATCCACTGTCCCACATACCGCCCTGCACTCCAATTATGACTTGATCACAATGACGACTACAATCTTCTTTGAAGATCTTCCCATCTCGTGCTTCCAACTCCACTGTATCCCCAACCCTTTGCTGGACTTTCTCTTGCTCTCTCAAATCGAGCTATCTTGGTGGATAAGATGCCTCGGGTTGCAAGAATAGTATTCTGGAGTAAGGATCTGTGCCCAAAACATAAACTTGCCAAATTTCACCACAGATGTTAACTAATTCTCATTTACAGCACTTTTCTGATTTTCTTTGAATTTTCAGCGCTGTGTCATGTTTTGCTTTTGACCGGTAGTTCTAACCAGTGTCGTCCCCTCCACCCATGAAATTAACCTCCTCCTAACTAGCTGTGTATTTGCTCTGATTTTATGTCTAAAAATCCTTTAGCAATTTGTTTTTATCTAATCGATTTTCCGGTTTTCTCAGGTTGATGAAGTTGCTGATCTGCTCTCGAGCTTCACTACACTCAGCCTACAAATACACAAATTAGGTAACAGGTAGCTGAACACAGTCCATCCACTGCCATCGATACAATTCTACAGGAATTGATGTAAAAAATAAACATGTATGTGAAAGCAATGTAGAAACGACTGATTTTTAAAGTACTGCGTGTGACATTGTCTTCTTGATCGCTTGTGATCTTTGTTTTGGCAACACAATTCCCATTTTATACTGTAATAAAATGTTGATAAAATCTTTATGGAAGCAGGCTTCAAATGAGTACCACAAGGCAATTAGTGTTAGCCCTGTTGGGAATTTCATTACTTCCTGAAATGATCTCTTAGTCAGGTCAAGTATCTGTGATCTGAAAACCTCAGGGCTGATCGGATTTCAGGTCTTGCATATAGGACTAGGTCTACTAGCATTACAAAACCTAGGCTAATTATAGTCTAAAGTAAATTAAATGGTGGGATAAATTATAAGAATTAATAAATATAGGGTATCTTTTTTAAAATTTAGATTACCCAATTATTTTTCCAATTAAGGGGCAATTTAGCGTGGCCAATCCACCTACTCTGCACATTTTTGGGTTGTGGGGGCGAAACCCACGCAGACACGGGGAGAATGTGCAGACTCCACACAGACAGTGACCCAGAGCCGGGATCGAACCTGGGACCTCAGCGCCGTGAGGCGGTTGTGCTAACCACTAGGCCACCGTGTTGCCCAATATAGGGTATCTTTAATAGGTTCCCAATTGTGGCATCATCTTTGATCCTGTTTGTAGGAGAGGGTTCAGAGTGTCAATGTAGTCTGCTGGGAGGCATTCTTGAATAGTTCTTCCAGCTCCATCTGGTTTCATGTCAAGTGCACAAACAACTAGATCTCCTGTGCTAAGGGTCAGGTGCATTCGATCATGATTGTGTCAGCTCGGGTCAAGGACCTCCTGTGTGAAGGGTGGGTTAGTGTTGGCTTGGGTCAGGGACTTAGAATCCCTATAATGCAGAAGGAGACCTTCGGCCAATTGAGTCTGCACCAAATCTCTGAAAGAGCACCCTGCCTAGGCCCCACTCCCCTGCCGTATCCTCACCTAACCATTGGACACTAAGGGGCAACTGAGCATGGCCAATCCCCCTAACCTTCACATCTTTGGATGTGGGAGGAAACCCACACAGATGTGGGGAGAATGTGCAAACTCCACACAGACAGTCACCCAAGGCTGGAATCGAACCTGGGTCTCTGCTGTTGTGAGGCAGCAGTGCTAACCACTGCACTGCCTCTACCACAGTAAAGGCCGGTACGATCAGCTCAGGTCAGGCATGAGGTTCAAAGAAAAAGTAAGTTTTGGGATGTGTTCAATTTTAGGGTTTACAGATAAAAGATACTCGACTTGTAGCCTGATCTACAAGCATGACCTCTTCAACACTGAAGAAATTATGACTATTAACAGATATTAAGGCAGAATTTGATTGTTTAAGTATTCTGATTTTATTACATGTGGCTGTGGTTTGAGTAGAAAACCAAATACCTTTCACTTTCAGAATCTCTGCCATTCATGTTCAACTTTGCGACGGTATCTAGGTTTTAATGTAAAAGTTCTATGTATGAAATAAAGTGTATGAAACGGAGTAACAGTTTTTGGTGAAATTGGTTGTAACATATCATTTGATTGCTAGGATTTTTTCTTTTTAAAGGGACAGTTGCTATACTGACTAGCATGAGCTAAATGAACAGTGAGTATTGGAACCAGGATAGGATTTGCGGCAGCATTTTTGACAAAAGCAGTGTTACTTCTCTAGCAAAACGCAGTGAGTGGAGGATAGTCCCTCCTTCGGGTACCATGCCCTAACTAGGCATTCAGCTACCATGGATTTCCATTGGATTGACCCATGATTAGGCTTGGCGAAGTACTGCAGTGGTTTGCTATTTCCTTCTGCAGTTGGGCTGACCAGAAAACTCTTCTGCTCTTACTGCCTGCAGTCTTGGGAGGTTTTACAAGCTGATAATCAACCTGTTTGTCCATGTTACAAATACACCTATCATGGCTATCAGGTCCTGGAATGGGTCTTCAACCTGGGATCTTTCGACAGAGGTAGAGATGCTATCCATTGCGCCATAAGACCACCTGGGGAAAATTCCTCGGTCAAGTCTTGATTAATAAGGGGATCAGGAAGGGCAACACAGGTGGCGCAGTGGTTATTGCTACTGCCTCACGGTACAAGGTCCCAGGTTCGATCCCTGCTCTGGGTCACTGTTTCTTGTGGAGTTTGCACATTCTCCCCCATGTTTGCGTGGGTTTCGCCCTCTCAACCCAAAAAATGGTGCAGGGTAGGTAATTGGTCAGCTAGATTGCCCCTTATTGGAAAAATTTAATTGGGTACTCTAAATTTATTTTTTTAAAAGGCGATCAGGGTTATGGGGAAAAGGCAGGAGAATGAAGATGTGATCGGCCGAGTGACCTAATTCTGCTCCAATGTCTTATGGTCTCATGTCCATACTGGCTAGGATTAGTGGGTTATTATAAGCAGTCTTGGATTAATTCCTGTTTTCAACTGGGCTGTTATAGGCTCAGTATATTTTGGGATTTAAAACTAGTTTAAAAAAAAACCTTCAAACGATTCCCTTTTACCAAAATGTGCAGATTAGGTGGATTGGTCATGCTAAATTGCCCCTTAATTGAAAAAAAATAATTGAGTACTCCAAATTTATTTTAAAATATGGATTCCCTTTACATAAGAACTAGGAGCAGGAGTAGGCCACCTGGCCCCTCGAGCCTGCTCTGCCATTCAATGAGATCATGGCTGATCTTTTGTGGACTCGGCTCCACTTTCGGGCCCGCACACCAGAACTCTTAATTATTCAAAAAAACTATTTATCTTTACCTTAAAAACATTTAATGAAGGAGCCTCAACTGCTTCACTGGGCAAGGAATTCCATAGATTCATAACCCTTTGGGTGAAGAAGTTCCTCCTAAACTCAGTCCTAAATCTACTTCCCCTTATTTTGAGGCTATGTCCCATAGTTCTGCTTTCACCCGCCAGTGGAAACAACCTGCCCGCATCTATCCTATCTATTCCCTTCATAATTTTAAATGTTTCTATCAGATCCCCCCTCATCCTTCTAAATTCCAACGAGTACAGTCCCAGTCTACTCAACCTCTCCTCATAATCCAATCCCTTCAGCTCTGGGATTAACCTAGTGAATCTCCTCTGAACACCCTCCAGTGCCAGTACGTCCTTTCTCAAGTAAGGAGACCAAAACTGAACACAATACTCCAGGTGTGGTCTCACTTAACACCTTATACAATTGCAACATAACCTCCCTAGTCTTAAACTCCATCCCTCTAGCAATGAAGGACAAAATTCCATTTGCCGTCTTAATCACCTGTTGCACCTGTAAACCAACTTTCTGTGACTCGTGCACTAGCACACCCAGGTCTCTCTGCACAGCGGCATGCTTTAATATTTTATCGTTTAAATAATCCCGTTTGCTATTATTCCTACCAAATGGATAACCTCACATTTGTCAACATTGTATTCCATCTGCCAGACCCTAGCCCATTCACTTAACCTATCCAAATCCCTCTGCAGACTTCCAATATCCTCTGCACTTTTCGCTTTACCACTCATCTTAGTGTCATCTGCAAACTTGGACACATTGCCCTTGGTCCCCAACTCCAAATCATCTATGTAAATTGTGAACAATTGTGGGCCCAACACGGATCCCTGAGGGACACCACTAGCTACTGATTGCCAACCAGAGAAACACCCATTAATCCCCACTCTTTGCTTTCTATTAATTAACCAATCCTCTATCCATGCCACTACTTTACCCTTAATGAAATGCATCTTTATCTTATGCAGCAACCTTTTGTGTGGCACCTTGTCAAAGGCTTTCTGGAAATCCAGATATACCACATCCATTGGCTCCCCATTATCTACTGCACTGGTAATGTCCTCAAACAATTCCACTAAATTAGTTAGGCACGACCTGCCCTTAATGAACCCATGCTGCGTCTGCCCAATGGGACAATTTCTATCCAGATGCCTCGCTATTTCTTCCTTGATGATAGATTCCTACTACCGAATTTAAGCTCACTGGCCTATAATTTTCCGCTCTCTGCCTCCCTCCTTTTTTAAACTGGTGTCACGTTCATAAACATTAAAAGGCAGCGTAGGTCTGAGCCATCACATCTCCTAAGTGTGCATCTGTAAACAATCATGATTTGTTCCAGATGTTAGTCACACTGACTAGGGCAATCAAAGAAAACAATTCTTCATTTAGGAAAGCTTCTAAAGAGTGGGAATGTGGGAACAGTAAAAGGATGTCCAAAACTGCTTCTGCGTATTTTTTGGGGGTTCCCGTTTTCCTCCTGTGGGTTACTTAAATGTTAAATAAAATCATTTTTGGGAAAATAACTAATTTCACAACTTAAGTTTAGGTATCAGAAGAGTTCAGCTTTGTATAAGAGTTGGCAGGAGACTTGCACCGTGGCTACTGAATGGGTACAGGTGCATTTCATACTTTTCACTTGAATTACAATAACCAGGGAGTTTTACACTGTGGTTTAATCTTAAAGTTCAACACAGTGGGCTCGAGGCAGGCCTGATGGGAATTCGAACAGCCAAGTTCAAATCCACTGAATAGAGACACAGTTGGGATATGTCTGGGCCTGCCCTGTCAACAAGACATCGAGAGATGATCAGTTGCATTAAATGGATCGATTGTTATGGATTGCCCAGATGAAGCTAGACTTTCTGGCACCCAGTTTTCCCGTCATTGCTATATAAGGAGTAAGGTTACATGTGGACAATCTACCTAGAGATGTACCCATGGGGTTTGGTTCCTGGAGTCCTGCATCGTTGCAATTGGCAACTCCATTGGGTGTTGTGACACCCCCGCCCCAAGACCTCATTGGCTGAGGGCCAGTGAACCTGCAAAGGGACGAAGAAGGGTATAAAAATCGACCACCCAGGACTCTCCCTAGCTAAGACTCAGCGCTAAGGAAGCAAAGAAGATTCGACGATAGACCAGAGTACAGGAGGAAGCAGTTTGTGAGACCCACCATCGCAGATGATGGCCTGGAGACAACCAACACTCCAGAATTGGACACACAGCTCGACCGAGTTCATTGACACGGGTGGTATTAAGAATCTTGGGATTATTTTTAGCTGGCATAATTTAAGAGGGAGCTTTTAATGTGTTTAATACTAAATTTAGTTGAATCAAAAAATTGTATCTGTCCTTTGATCATCTCACAAATAAGGGTACCTGGGTAAAACATTCAAGTAATAAACTGGTCGAAGTATCCAGAAACAGGTTAAATTATCTGCATTTTACAGACAACAAACCACACCACATTATAACTCATTATCTGACAGAATTATGAGCAGAGTGATTAAGACACCGAAACAAAATTAATTTAATAATAAAATTATTTTGGGGCGAGTGAGAGTATGGCATTGAGATAGAGGACCAGTCATGATATTGAACAGTAGAGCATGTCATTGGTGGGACAAAAATCATGCAGCGATTGGAAAACCAGTTTCAACATTTTAAAATTGAGACATTGCCAGACCAGGAGCCAGTAATGGTAAGCGAGCACACGGATTACGGGTGAATAGGACTTGGTGCAACATCAGACAATAGATCCTTTGTCTCAGTGCCAGACCAAGAGCCAGTAATGGTAAGCGAGCACAAGGATTATGGGTGAACAGGACTTGGTGCAACATCAGATCCTTCGTCTCAGTGTCATTTTTAAGTTGGGTGCAACTTAAAAAAAAAAAAAATTAAAAGCCACTTCTATCCTTCCTGTGGCAAAACGGCCAAAGAAATTCCAAAACATGACAGCAACTTTGGAAGGCTATATATTTTCTTGAATATTTTAAATGCTTTTATGAGCCTCAATGTTCTCCATCAACTGTTAACAATTCAATTTGCACAATTGCCAATTCGTGAAACAAGGTTTTTCAGTCATGCAGTCTCACTGGATTTACAAAGGGAGACGATTCCATAATGTTTGCTCCATGTTTCACTTTTATTGGGAATGTTGGCAATGGAGACTGCGCAAGGAGATGAAAAGTATTAAATAAACCTTATCAATACCAAATTCTATCATGTGATTAGTCAGTTTGAGGGCAAGAAACCTGGGTCTTAAATAAAGGCATAATAAAAGTAAGAGATGGCTGACATGGACTGGGAAAATAGATCAACAAAAATGTAAAATGATAAGCAATGGCAGACATTTATATTTCATTGAGATAGAAGAATGAACCATCTGTGGTTAACAAAGTTAAGGATGGTATACAATTGAAAGACAAAGCATAAAATGCTGTGATTATTTGTAGGGCCAAGGATGACAAAATGATGTGGAATAAAATATTTTTCTGCCTTTGTGGTGGAATACATTACATCCCAATAATAGTAGAAAATCAGGAGGCAAAAGGGAGGAAGGAACTCGAGAAGGTGGAAGACACCTGTGGGATGCCAGAGCTCCAGGAGAACCAGGGGGCAGAGGTGAGTGCAGTGACCATCACTAAGGAGTAGGTTCTGGGGAAACTTAAAGGTCTGAAGGTGGATAAGTCACCTGGACTGAGATAGCTGAGGAAATTGTGGAGGCAGTGGTGATGATCTTTCAGGAATCACTGGATGCAGGAAGGGTCCCAGAGGACTGGAAAGTGGCTAATGTAACACCACTATTTAAGAAGGGAGGGAGGCAGAAGACAGGAAATCATAGGCCGGTTAGACTGACTTTAGTCAAAGATTGTAGAGTCTGTTATTAAAGATGAGACTTGGAAGTGCATGATAAAATAGGACTGAGTCAGCAGGGCTTTGTCAAAGGGAGGTCGTGTCTGACAAATCTTTTAGAGTTCTTTGAGGAGGTAACAAGGAAGTTTGACAAAGGAGAACCAGTGGAGTGATGTATTTCTATTTCCAGAAAACCTTTGACAAGGTGCCGCATAGGAGACAGTTAAATAAAGTTAAAAGGCCATGGTGTTCAGGGTAAAATTCTGGCATGGATAGACGATTGGCTGACTGGCAGAAGGCAGAGAGTGGGGATAAAGGGGTCTTTTTCAGGATGGCAGCCGATGACTTGTGTGCCTCAGGGGTCTGTGCTGGGACCACAACTTTCACAATATACATTAATTATCTGGAAGAAGGTACCGAAGGCACGGTTGTTAAGTTTGCAGATGATACAAAGATTAGTGCAGCGAGAGGTAGTATTGAGGAAGCAAGGGGGCTGCAGAAGGATTTTGGACAAGCTAGGAGAGTGGGCAATGAAGTGGTAAATGAAATACATTGTGGAAAAGTGTGAGGTTATGCACTTTGGAAGGAGCATTTAGGCTAGACTATTTTGAATGGGGAAATGCTTAGGAAATCAGCAGCACAAAGGGACTTGGGAGTCCTTGTCATTATTCTCTTAGGTTAACGTGCAGGTTCAGTCGGCAGTTAAGAGGCAAATGCAATGTTAGAATTCATGTCAAGAGGGCTAGAATACAAGACAAGGAGGTACTTCTGAGGCTGTATAATAGGATGAGGTGGGGGGGGGGAATCTTATTGAAACTTAACAGGATATTGCGAGGCCTGGATAGAGTGGTCGTGGAGAGGATGTTTTCACTTGTAGGTAAAACTAGAACCAGAGGACACCATCCTAAAGGGACAATCCTTTAAAACAGAGATGAGGAGGAATTCTTCAGCCAGAGGGTGGTGAATCTGTGGAACTCTTTGCTGCAGAAGGCTGTGGCGGCCAAATCACTGAGTGTCTTTAAGGCAGAGATATATAGGTTTTTGATTAATAAGGGGATCAGGGGTTATAAGGAGAAGGCAGGTGAATAGGGATGAGAAAATAGCAGCCATGATTGAATGGCGGAGCAGACTCAATGGGCCAAGTGGCCTAATTCTGCTCCATGTCTTATGGAGACAGTCACCTGCGAGAAAGTGCCAAGTAGACTAATGGAGCTAAAGACCTACAAGTGCCTGGATCTGATGCATCTTAGGGTTTTAAAAGAAATGGCCACAGATTCTGGAAAGGTGGTAGCAAATTGCAAAATCAGAAATGGAACACCCCAATTAAAGGAGGAAGACAGAAGTCAGGAGACTAGAGGCCAGTTAGCTTATATTGGTCATTGCAAAATCTGGAATCCATTTTTACGTAGCAGGACATTTAGGAGATCATAAACCATGTTGACTCTGATTGTATGAAAGGGAAATAATTTGAAACTTGGAGCTCTTGGAGGATGCAACAAGCAGGATGGATAAGGGGGAACCAGTAGATGTAGTATATTTGAATTTCAAAAAGGCATTCAATAAGGAACCACATACATAAAAGGCTATGCACAGGGATAATATATTAGCATGAATAGAGGATTGACTAACAAGAAAAATGTTGCGATAAATGCACCATTTTCAGATTGGAAAACTAACTACGGGAGTGCCACAGGGTGGAACCCTATTTGAAATCTATATGAATTGGATGAAGAGATCAAGTGTGTTGTAGTCAAATTTGCTGGTGATACAAAGACATGTGGAGCAGCAAGTTCTGAGGGTACAAAGGGATTAGGTTGAGCAGCCAAGGTTTGGCAGGCAAGAGTATAATGTGTGGCTGTACTTGGATGATTAGATTAGATGTCACATTGCTATAAACCACATCATTGCGAACAATGCAAAAATTGGTTTGGTTGTTCTTCAAATGTCACACACCAAACATCAGTAAAAGAGCTGTTAAAACCCTTTGAGTTTTTTAATATCCTTTACACTTTACACATCACAACATTTTCAAAATGAACTCAGCCATTTTAGTGCTGTATACTATAAAGTAGTATCAGAAAAGTACAGACCACTTAATTTACAGTATTGTCAATAAACAAAACATTTGAAATCTTATCCTCCACCCTGTTCACATCAGAGACCTTGGGATCCAGGTATTTTCTAAAACAGCATGAAATGTACAACATGAAATCGGGAGCCAGCTTCAGTGGAATGGCCTTAGGAGACAGCATTAGGAATGAAGATGGGGTGTATCTTCAGTTAATGCAGCAACCAGGTCTCTGAAATATAGTCCGTGACATCTGACATCAAGAGGTCGAGGCCTGCAGTTTCACGGGAAACGGATTTTTACATCAAAACAAACAGATTGGCAAATAAAGCTCAAATAAAATTCCCTTTTATTTGCTGTTGACAGCCTCGTTTCCCTGGATTCAAACATACCCTCACAAAAAATTGACTGCTGGTTATTAGGTGCATGGATCAAGGAAAAGAAATGAAAACAAAAACAGCACTTTCATAAAACATGTATTCGATATTCCAGTGACGTTCAAAACCATTTTACATGTTGGTTGTGCCAAAACATTTTAGCAAAGCAGTATCATACATCCCTCTCCCAAGTTGAAGTGCCCAGGTGATAACTTTACAAATCTCACAGCTAACATTTGGTCAGAAAGGTTTGTTGCATGAGGAACTCAAGGATAGCGACAGTTGGCTTAGTCACAGGAGGGGGCTTAATGGCACACCAATGTCATCCAACACACCAAGCAATCGTCAAGGTCCATCTTCCTCAGCGGAATCAGCGGGCAAACAATTACAGCACAATGCTGATTCTAGATTTGATTAAAGAAATAGCACTCTTTTATCCCAACATGATTCCACTATACTGGGAGACACAGTGTTCTGTATCACACGTTACAAGTTGCTTGCTAATTTTAGTTACCAATGTCAAAACAACCTGGTCTATTGTAAACATTGGACACAAGTCCAATTTGTGTAATGTATTTATAGGAATGTTTTTCCTATATTGAGATGTGTGCATGATGTACAGGTGTGTATCCTTGTAATGGGACTGAAGTATTCTGAGATGCTCTATTTGGAATGAATGTGGTTAACAGCTTTGAATATACAATGGTGGCATAAAGCATCCCAATACATACACAAAATGTATGGTTAAAGTGTGAAAAAATATTCAGCTGGGAACTACAATTTCCCATGTTCTGTGGCTACATTACAACTTTCAGCAGCTTAATTGCAGGAATATTTTTATGTTCAAAATAATCCAAATCAGAAGACTGGTAGCACCAATCTAGTAGTCAAAACCCCAAAACATGGAAAACTTTACCGAGGAATTAGTTCTGTATTTTTCCATTCTCTTCCAAGTGCCGAGCAAAATTCCATTGGGTGGCCATTCTTTGTACGGTGAGCCAGATAGTGAACATACAGCAAGCTATTTGATGTGGCCAGGAGCAAAACCACAGCCTAGACCAATACTGTCCACATACATGCGCTGTTCAGCAGCAGTTACCGGGCATCCAGATGTTGCAGCCACTTTGACCGATCGCCTCCACTCCCCCAACCTAGGCTTGGAGTGGTGAATGCCCACTTACTACGGCTGTTTCGTTGACAACCTGTTAATTCAGGAGAACCTAAGCTGAGGCCTTCCATATAGCAGCCAGGGTTTCAACATATTTTTGTCTTTCAATATTAAAGCTATCAACTGAATCAGTTTGTTTCATTATGTATTATAAGCAGAAAGCTGTGTAGCAAATCAGATTATGAGCAGCCAGGGGGTGGATCGTTGAAAACTAATTCCAAAATCCATTTTAGTTATACACAAGAGAGAAGATAAAATCGATAGGATCTTTATTTTCAAACTATAAACTTCAGATTTTAGTGAACAAAATATCACTTAAAAGTAGTTTGCAGGGCAACACAGGATGACGCCACATTTCTGAAATACAACATTAGCACATTTAACTTGCAATTGACGGTATACTACTTTTAACAAATGAAAAATAAAAAAACAACTTTAAAAGGCAATACTTAATTACATTCAACCTGTTCCAGCATTTCAGTGTTTAACCCCTCCCTGGGAGAGGGATTGCTCTTAGTATTTATTACAAATTGGTTTATCATAATTTATTATTGTACCCTGTGGCTAAAAGCCTGCTTGGTTGAGTAAATGTAAATGCAGTTATAATTTGCTTTTTTCTAGTGACAAGAGACTGAAGTGTCAGTTCCACGATTGCACAAGTTGACAGTTACTGAATCCCCTCCCCATAACAGACAGCACAATATCCATTTGATCTACAATGAGTGGCACCATTGATCGCCCAAGCCCCAGAGCAGTTTCCCCAGATACCACACAACATGACACCCATTCCCTGGTGTCAGGCAGTGCTCTTTCACACAATTGCACTGCGCCTAAGCCTTTGCTAGCGAGCAGAAAGACTTTCTCCCACACCTTCCCCAGTGTGCCAAAAGGCTCTAACTCCCCTCCCTCCCCTAGACATCACGCTGCAAATTGTTGCCAAATTTAGTGAATATTTCCTTCACCGTTACTAAATTTAACGCAAGGGTATACAAGAATATTTTGGCTGTAAATGATTGCAGGGTACAGGAACAACTCGGAGCATGGACAAATAGCCTCCATTTTAGTCATTTCTTACTAAACATCAGTAATATTTGGGCAAAGGTTTTACCAGTACAGACCCCCCTCAAAGGAAATAAAGATTTGTACACAGAATTACTTTTTGTTCCGGTATAAAGGTCAGTGTCATGATAGTTGACTGACAGATTGCCATTTTGAAGACGTTTGTTTTTAAAGGAATCGGCAGTTAAATCAGAAAACAAGTCTCCGTCCGAGTTCACGTTAGCTCCTGGCCCGATCCAGAGATTTATTTAAAAAGCCATGGATTAGAATATACATCATTTATAAGGACATGGGACGCAGTGACCATTAAGCTGGCATCGATGTTGCTCAGGCACTCTGTCCTAAAGTGGATACATGGTGTCACTCACATTATCAGTCGCACCTTGAATCAAAATCACCTTGTAACTAAGAGAATGCAGAAATTTCAGCTTATTGACTAATGATTTGATCTACAATAATTCCTGACTGGTGAAAGAGTGCAGCGACCACATTGGATAATGTACTGAGAATGGTTTGCCTTACGAGTCACCATCCCTTGCATGCACCAATGTTGGAGGTAGTGCGCGAGCACACACACACCATGGCAATAACTGTCACCACACAACACAGAACTTATAACTTATGCAAAGGAAGTTGGGTCTGCCTCATCTCTTTAAAAAGGGTCCATGTCATGCTAGATAGCTAGTTGGGATGCTTAGGATGGTTTTCAATAGTACAGTTAGCTGAACGACATTGGCTGTCCAAAACTGCCGCAGGAAGTAACTAATAAGGGGGAGAGTGGGGAGAAAATAGTGTGTGAACAATTTGCAGGTCATTTAAGGAACAAGCACCTTGTGTCTGCTCATGCTGACTGACCTGCCGCAGCCCTTCCTAGGATAAGCAGGTCCAGCTGCATGCTCCCGAAACCGACTCATCTTGACATGCGTACTAGATGACCGGATCTTTTTGTGCTTGCTGATTATGTCAAGTTAGGCATGAAAGATTTGTTGCTTGCAAGCAAGAATATATACAACATAGTGGCCTTAATGGGAGAGCAGGTTTGAGATTTACATTTATATATATCTATATATATTTTTAAAAAATTCATTAGACCAGAAAAGTGGTGCTGATGAAAAGGGCTTTCTCAAAGTGTCAGACTCACTGTCTAGTGACCACACCAGGAAGTATTTATTTCACACTGATTAAAAATATATTTTGAGAATTTTATCTATGTCTCTGGAGTTCACAGATTACTCTGATAACACACTTAACAAAGGCTTTTGGCAAAAAAACCCATAGAATCTGTTTTTATTCATCTCCCACCCCCTCAATCCCCACAACACAGAAAAGCATCTTATTTTAAAAACTTACAGTTTCAATGATCTTACTGGATGTGAATGATGAATGGAGGCGTGTCTGATTTCTTCGATGAGGCCCACACAGTCGATTACAATGTCTCTAATAATCAAGTATGCAGTCCATTGCAAGTTGCATTTATTTCAGGAGTATTTCAGACAATGCGATAAAACCCATTATCCTATGGTCACTGCTGATCAATTTTCACTGCACTTTGAAGGGATAGCTAAAGTCGCAGTGAAAGCAGTTTAAAAAAAAATAAGAACAATAAGATAATACATGTATGAATTATCACTTTAACGGTCTATTTCACGCATCACATTTGGGAATGTTTTTCTTTCAAACCCAACCCAATCGATGGCCATAGAATAAACAAAATATGCTACTTGGTGCTGCTGCTTCACCAGTGACTCAATCGCATCAAACATCGCCCACTCAAATCGGATCTGCGGTGATAAGAGAAGCAACTTAGTTGTGGCAGCAGTAATGCAACACCACATGGTGCAATATTCTGTCTTTATTTTGCTGCAGTTCAGCGCTGCCTAATTTATACCATGACCCTCTTGTATATATGCAGTGTAGTGTACACAGATACCAAGTGAGTCAGACATCTATAGAAAAACTACAACACATCATGCATGATGTAAGAAAAGAAATGAAAAAATATCATTTTGGGCTTTGTGGTTCTTTGTTTTTTTTGGGATTGTTTTCTCTCCATTTTTGTTGAATTAATTACCCTGAGTCGACATCACGTCAGTCGACTGTGGATCACAGAACGCCCCATATCGGCCATAAATGTCCTTTGCTCGGACCGCAAAGTAGTACTTGCTGCCGGACACAAACTGAGTGAGGGTGCAGGCCATGGGAAGTGGCAATGCCTTCACTTCTCCAATTTTCTTCCACTGGGATGGGGTTGTGGTAGCAGGATCTTCATGGTAGGCGTAGAGGTGGTAGCTGTCCACAAGAGCACAAGAGCGGTCCACTTCCAGGACACTCCAGGACAGGACAATTCCATTTTGACTCTGGACACGGGCCAGCTTCAGGTGAGGCTTCTGGGGCGGAGAGGTATTAGAGGCCTCTGGAGGTAACCGCTGTGGTGCCTGGGCCTCAGGGAGTGGCGCTGGGTGGATGGGTCGAGATGGCTCCTGCATTAAGACAGACAATGGAGAAAGTCATTTTCAAACTCAAACATCAACAGCTTTCAACCATCCCAGCTTTCTGCAATATACATTTTTTAAAAATAGCAATCAGAGCA
Organism: Scyliorhinus canicula; assembly: GCF_902713615.1. Lineage (NCBI taxonomy): Eukaryota > Metazoa > Chordata > Chondrichthyes > Carcharhiniformes > Scyliorhinidae > Scyliorhinus > Scyliorhinus canicula. The sequence continues at coordinate 15,693,298 of NC_052168.1, forward strand.
ACATATATGAGTGAGTGAGGCTCTGAAGAACCCAAAGAAGCTCTAAGTAGAGGAGGGATAAAGAAACAGAAAGATATGCTATAGTATGAAGAAGTTGAGTGTGAGAAGGCTCGTGGATTATAAATACTAGATCAGTGAGCTTGAATGGCTCGTCTATGTGTTTGAATTCTATGCAAAATCACGCAAAATCAATAATAGTTGCAAGATCCAGCAGAACTATTTCTTAATGTTAGATAATTAGGAACAACAGCACAAGTAACATTTCAGATGTACAGAGTCTTGATCAGACCACAATTAGAGTACCATGTTCAGTTCAGGGGACTGCATCTCAGGAAGGAAACATGAACATTGGAGTTGGTACAGTGCAGATTCACTAGAAAGAAAACAGGGTTTAAAAGGTCAAATTATGAGGACCTGTTGAATAAACCTAACTTGTATTCCTTTGAGTTTAGAGATGGCGTGATAACATTAAAATAACTTGCTTGTATCACAATCAAGAGTGACAGCTGAAACAATGCATCAAAGTCCAAAGATCAGGTCGATTGGCCATGCTACATTACCCGAGGTTGGGTGGGGTTACTGGGTTATGGGGGTAAGGTGGAGGCCTGATCCTAGGTAGGGAGCTCTTCGATGGTCAATGCAGGCTTGATGGGCCAAATGGCCTCTTTCTGCACTGTAAGGATTCTGTTCCATAATTGAAAACGGCTTTAGGAAGGCGAACTCAAATGGAATGAATGCTGCAGAGAATCTACTATCAGAAAGATTTCACTGGTGGTGGGCAGAAGAGAAATGCAGAAGAGTTTCAATGTTATATTTAATAAAGGGAGGCATTTGTAATCCCTTTCACTCTATTGTTTCAGTTGGTGTTTTTATTTATATAGCGGGCGCAATTTAACCACCGCATTGCACCTGGTGTGGATCTAGGCACGCCGGTTAAATAGTAGGAAAGGCCAAAATCGAGATTCGCACCAAGCACAAATAAGTTTGCCATCTAATCCCAACTCCATTGTGCATTAATTTCCATCTCATTAGCAAGATTGAAGTCGAATGTAAAGGCCTCCTGGGAATTAACTGACTCCCAGTGAGAATCAAGAGCTTGGGTCTCCCAAATTTTCCCAGCAGGGGTCTGGGGTCTAGGGGCTCCTGCTTTGGGGAAGCCTGTCCAAGTCGACATCCCCAACACAAGGAGCAGGTCTGCATGCTGCCATGCTTGTGCGTTGACTAGGAGTGAGTGGTGAATGAGCGTTAATAAGCAGCTCCTCCTTGTTAGCTGCGAGATGCTGAGGCACGAGTCTGGTGAATCAGATGGTGAGACAGCCAGTGATGGTGAGACGCTCAAGGTGGCTTATTTACGGCACCAAGTGCCATCAAATAAGGGCCCTGATCTCGTCGATGCAGTCGCCGAGAAGAACCCGCCAATCGCACCCAAGTGGCTTAGAAATTTTCCCCTCAAATCGCACCAAGTGTTTGCTACATTGACAGCTCTCAAAGTGTTTCAAGTTACTTTCCAGCACTTAACACAAAATTAAGTTAAAGAGCAGGAGCAAGAAGTTTGGATCACAATTTGAAGAAGCAAGTTATACAAGTAAATAACTAAAAGTGCCTAAAGTAAGCAAAATTTTAAAACCAAACACCTGCTTTACTGCTGCACACCCTGGCAGCCCTCAATGCCCTTTTTAAATATAGTTTAGAATACACATTTTGATTTCCAGGTAGACCACTTGCAATGGTGAAACTCTTTCTTTACGTCTGAAACTCTTTCTTTATGTCATGCCTCTGTCAGGCATGGGGCAAAAACACCACTGTACACAGGTCTCTGCCAGGCAAGGGGCAAAAACACAGTTGCAAACAGGTCTCTGCCAGGTTAGGCGAATAAAAAACAAATTGCCCCTTTGTGTCTAGGGTTGTGCAGGTTGTGTGGGATTATGGGGCAAGGGGGTGGGGTGCTCTTTCAGAGGATCGGTACAGAGTCAACGGGCTGAATGGCCTCCTTCTGCACTGTAGGGGTTGTATGGACCATTGCATACAGGTCTCTGCCAGACAAGGTGTAAATGCACCTCTGTACGCAGGTCTCTGCCAGGCAAGGGGCAGATACTACCATTCCACAGGCTGTAGAGTAGCTGGGACAGGTGCTGAGGTTCCACACCTCATTCCTGGGCCATGCGAGGAAGTGGCTGCCTTCACTCATCACCTCTGTCCTGACAGGGTGATCACATTCGAGCTCTTGGGGCCTATGTGGAGTTACCAACTGAGATCAGCTAGGACAGCAGAAATGTGAGAAGACAGCCAGAATGAGGCAACACAAATAACAGATTTATTTCATCTCTCTCCACCCACCTTTCCATTCTCCCATGTTTTCAGGTCGAAGAACATGATTTTGGTTCTAGCGAGTCCATTACCATTACATTATTACTGAGTTCCATAACAAGCTTTTCAGAAATTGGGACTATTATTGAGACAATCTCGGCTAAAAGGGGTTTTCCTCACAGACAGCAGAAAGCAGCATTTTAAGTCTCCCTTCAATGATGGATGTCACATAACTCAATCCCACACCTGTTCTTTATTGTAGAGAATCAATTCCAGTGTCCGTACCCCAACACGAAGAATGCTTTACCTGTGAAGGCCGGTGGTGTACTGTGAACTGAGGCATATTCGGCATCACAGGGATGGAGATTACATTGTTCACGATGTAAGATGTTTGAGGAAGCCGGACTGACATACCTGCTACATAAAAGGAAATGCATTATTTTGGAGTATTTCACATCCCATCATATAAAATTGGGCCAGAGGGAGTTACTACCAGAATATGACTGTCTAGGTTTCATAAAAAGGCACTTTAGTTGAAGAATTTAAATTTAATGCCATTTTATTTGCAGTCCACAAAAGATTAATGATTATGGCATTCAAAAATAAAACACCCAATGAATTACCTTGGTCAGAAGGGAGAACAGTGACCTTACATTTAGTCAGTAACTACATTATACCCACTGCATTAGTATTCCAAAGAACAGTTGTAATGAATTTATTAGACCTGTGAAAATACGGGAGCAGGCACCTTGTGCTGCCCAGCATACATCAGCCATGGGTTCCCAGCCAATTGTTCCTGTCCATTTAAATAATAAATACCTATGAACTCATCAAAAAGTCAGTACTGGCAAGATCCTTTAGTATCACTCAATTATTTAACACTAATCATGGAGCTAACTGAAAATCTATGTACATGATTTTGCAGATTAACAATCTGTAAGAGGCCACTCCTGATCTGCTCTTTGTGCTCAAAATCCAACCATTTGTATAAAAGATGCAAAATATGTCCAACTAGCCTGACTTATGCTGTTGAAATTCCATAAGCATCAGGTTCAAAGATATCCTACATCTTAAGCAAAATGTTTGCATTCAGAGGACCTGGATGTCCTTGTATGTAAATCACAGGAAGTTAACATTCAGGTACAGTGAGTAATTTGAAAGACAATTGGTATTGTGAGCTTTTGTTACAAAGGGATTGAGTACAAGAATAAAGAGGTCTTACCACAATTATAAACAGGGTATTAGGAGAGGCCACACCTGGGAGTAATTGTGGTTGAAAGAGTAATGCAGTTGATAAGGTATATATGGACTTCCATAAGGACATAAAGTGCCACATAACAGTGCAATTGTGGTCTTCTTACCCAAGGACAGGCATGCTTACACTAGAGTGCAGCTAGTCTGATTTCTGGGTTGAGGAAATTTGCACTACGGTGGACAGATGGAGTAGATTAGATCTATAAACCCTGAAGTTTAGAAGAATTAGGTGACCTAAATTGAAAAATATACAAAATTCTTAAGGAGCTTGACAGGGTAGATGCTGAGAAAGTATGTCCCCTATCTGTGGAATCTAGATCATGAGCCCAAACTCAGAATAAAGGATCAGATTGAGATGAGGAGAAATGACTTCACTTGAAGGATTGCGACTCACTGAAATTCAGTCATTGAGTATTTAAGGCTGAATATTATTGACTACTACAGGAATTAAAGGATGTTGAAAATGTGCATGATGGCAGAGGTAAAATCAGCAATGACCACGTTGAATGACAGAGCACGTTCAAGGGGCCAGGCGGCCTACTCCAGCTCTTATATTTCTTATGTTTTATGTTTGGTGTCATGTAGCCTCTTGGCAAAGTTAAAAATCTAGATAAGTAGTTCATATGAAGCTATTCTCCATGTTGTTGATTCTCTCAGGTCCACCTTCTCTTCTGTATCTTTGATCCCCCTTCATTTAAATTTATGAAGGCGGAAGTTCACGAGGATTAAATAAATTGTCCAAATGCCACATATAGTTATGACAGGAATAACGAGGGGCAGCACGGTGGCACAATGGTTAGCATTGCTGCCTACGGCGCTGAGGACCCTGGTTCGAATCCCGGCCCTGGGTCACTGTCCGTGTGGAGTTTGCACATTCTCCCCGTGTCTGCGTGGGTTTCACCCCCACAACCCAAAGATGTGCAGGGTAGGTAGATTGACCGCTCTCAATTGGAAAAAATAATTGGGTACTCTAAATTTTTTTTTTAAAAAAAAGGAAAAATGACAGGAGTAACGGACCATAAGACCATAAGACATAGGAGCAGAATTAGGCCACTAAGTCCATCGAGTCTGCTCTGCCATTCAATCACGGCTGATATTTTCTCATCCCCTTTCTCCTGCCCTCTCTCCTTATTAATCAAGAACCTATCTATTTCTGTCTTAAAGACACTCAGTGATTTGGCCTCCACAACCTTCTGTGGCAAAGAGTTCCACAGATTCACCACCCTCTGGCTGAAGAAATTCCTCTTCATCTGTTTTAAAGGATCGTCCCTTTAGACTGAGATTGTATCCTCTGGTTCTAGTTTATCTTACAAGTGGAAACATCTTTTCAACGTCCACTCTATCCAGGCCACGCAGTATCCTGTAAGTTTCAGTATGATACCCCTCATCTTTCTAAACTCCGAGTACAGACCCAGAGTCCTCAACCGTTCCTCATACGACAAGCTCTTCATTCCAGGGATCATTCTTGTGAACCTCCTCTGGACCCTTCCCAAGGCCAGCACATCCTTCCTTGGATACAGGGCCCTAGACTGCTCACAATACTCCAAGTTGAATCTGATCAGAGCCTTATACAGCCTCAGAAGCACATCCCTGGTCTTGTATTCCAATTTTCAACTTGTAAAATGCATCACTTTCACTGTTGAATTTTACGAGATGTGGCGATGGACTGGGGTGTGCACAGTAAGGAGTCTTACAATACCAGGTTAAAGTCCAACAGATTTGTTTCAAATCACTAGCTTTCCGAGTGCAGCTCCTTCCTCAGGTGAATGAAGAGGTGGTATTCAGAAACACAAAAATAGTCAAAGTCAATGATGCAAGACGATACTTTGAATGTGAGTCTTTGCAGGTAATTAAGTCTTTACAGGTCCAGACGGAGCGACTGAAGAGAGGGATAATCACAAGGAAGTGTGAATTGTCTCAAGCCAGGACAGTTGGTAGGATTTTGCAAGCCCAGGCCAGATGGTGGAGGGGGGGATGAATGTAGTGAGACATGAATCCAAGGTCCCGGTTGAGGCCATACTCATATGTGCGGAACGTGGCTATCATTTTTGCTTGGCAATCCTGCGTTGTCACGCGTCCTAAAGGCTGCTTTGGAGGACGTTTACCCCAAGATCAGAGGCTGAATGCCCTTGACTGCTGAGGTGTTCCTCCACTGGAAGGGAACTCCTCGACTGAACAGATCCTGTGTATATGGAGGCTTGTCCATAGGGGATGGCTTCTTTAAATATGTTTAGGGTGGAAGCTGGAGAAGTGGAGCATCGTGAGGTTATCCACGGGCTTGTGGTAAAGCGAAGTGCTGAGGTGACCATCCTTGATTCTGAAGAGTAATCCATGGTGAGTTTGATGGTGGGATGGAACTTATTGATATTGGTGTACAGTGGTGTGTGTGTGGGGGGGATACACGGTCAGGCACTTTCAGATACAGGACTTTGTTCAGTGCACGTTTCCGACATTCCCGTTACCACCACCATCCACTTTATTGGAGAGGATACTCTCCTGTACGGGGTTGGAAGCACGCCTGGGATCGTTGGTGAGCAGTAGGTTTCGGTGGAAGAGGTGAAGGCCAGGTGGGAGGAGGAGCTGGGATCCCATCTTGGGGGAGGAGATGTCGAGTGAATCCCTCTGCAGGGTGAATGCTATGTCGGTTGGGCTTGCCCAAGATGATGTTTAGGGCGCACCTCCCCAAGGCTGGGACAAGTCGATTTTTTGCTTGGGTCAAGGATAGGTGCGTGCGGTGGTCAAGAGGGTCTGTGAACCACCCGTACATGTTCTGGTCCAGTCCCAAATTGGTGAGATTTCGGGGGCCTTTTTTGAGCACCATATTGGCAATCCTGAATGTTGATTTTGAGCCCTGTCCATTAGTAGCTATATTTGGGGTGTCAGATCAATCAGTTAAGGATGGGTGTGGGGGCGGATGCCTTGGCATTCGCCTCGTTGATTGCTCGGCGGCAGATTCTCCTGAGTTGGGGGCAGGCGACACCACCTAGTGCCTCAGCGTGGCTAGGTGACTTGATGGAGTTTCTGCACCTCGGGATGGTCAAGTTCACTGTGAGGGGGGTGATTGATGAGTTCTGTAGATGGTGGAAGTTCATAAGAATTGGTTACTGTTAAACCCCATTAGTGGGGTGGGGTTATTTGGGTTGGATTTTTGTTAAGGGGGGGGGAAAAAGTGTTACAGTTGTTGGATGATTTATTTTCTAACGTTGATACGTGTTAATTTTGTTCCGCTTTGAAAAGTTGTGATATAAAATGTTAAAAGTTCAATAAAAATATTTTTTAAAATATTGACCATTTTACCACATTTCCCATTCAATTTTGTTACACAAATCGGTCAAAATGTTATTCCAGGTTCTGCCACCAACTGGCTGTGTGGAGAGTGTTTCTAAATTCTTGCTCCCAACACATCCACCGGCCTGATAAGTAAAAAAGATTCAATTGCTGACTGCTTGCAATGCCACAAGACCATTTACTAGCTTGTTTAAATAAAAGCTGAATATTCTTGTGAAATAATAACGTATGAAAAAATGTACCTGGAGATATATTGTTCAAGATTGGCTTTCCCTTCCTTTACAGTCAGCTAAACTTAACATATGAACAGTATCCTTACCACTAACTGGTGGCTGAGGACTAGGCTGTCGCAGAGCCTGGCTTTGTGTTGTGACGGCACGCACTGGATTGTGACTTTGGTATGGAGGGGGCGTTGTAAAAACTGTTGGGTTCGTACTTCCTCTTTGGAGAGTTGGAAGTGGTGGTCTTACAGGGGCCTGGGACGTTGGTGGCAGCATCGGAGGACGCTGATGCTGAAGCATGTTAGCACTTGTTTGCCCTGCAAAGAGACCACATTGAACATTTTGTCATGACTGCTCTACATTTTTAAACAAGACCTGACTTTTTATGTAGTCATAAAGACTTGCATTTATATTAAATCTTGCGCATCTTCATCGTCCAAAAGTGTTTCACAGCCAATTAAGTACTTAAAATTATGCAGAAAATCACTGTAGTGTAGGAAAAACAGCAGTCAATTTGCACACAGCAAACCTCCATGCACGGTAATATGACACCATTATTGACCCCTCAATATTCGGAAAGCTAGTGCTGACACAAACATGCCAAGACACTTGAAATGAAATTAAATGAAAATCGCTTATTGTCACGAGTAGGCTTCAAAGAAGTTACTGTGAAAAGCCCCTAGTCGCCACATTCCGGTGCCTGTTCGGGGAGGCTGTTACGGGAAACGAACCGTGCTGCTGGCCTGCCTTAGTCTGCTTTCAAAGCCAGCGATTTAGCCCTGTGCTAAACAGCCCCTCTGTTTGACACTTTGTGTAATCTTCTCAGAAGCAGCGTCAAAACAGACAATCACTTCATAAAGTGTGTGTCAATGCAAGCGACTGGGCACAGTGGGTAGCACTGTTGTTTCAAGCGCCAGGGACCCGGGTTTGATTCCCAGCTTGGGTCACTGTCTGTGCGGAGTGTGCACGTTCTCCCCGTGGGTATCCTCCGGGTGCTCCGGTTTCCTCCCACAAGATCCGAAAGATGTGCTTGTTAGGTGAATTGGGCATTCTGAATTCTCCCTCAGTGTACGCGAACAGGCGCCCGAGTATGGCGACTAGGGGATTTTCACAGTAATATCATTGCAGTCTTAATGTAAGCCTACTTGTGACACTAATAAAGATTATTATTATTAAATGGTAGCAATGTTTATATAGGCTCACTCTCCCCAAATTTCCACTTGTAAACAGAAATAAAAAGTCGCTCTGACAACTCAACTGGTAATGCCCAGGGTAAGAAGAAGCACCAAGTTCATGAAGGTTAAGGAAATAAAGGGGATGCGTGGCTCTCATAGCTTCAGGACACTCCAAAGCACTTCACAGCCACTGAATTAATTTTGAAGTGTAGTACCTGTTGTAATGCAGGAAATGTCGCAGCCAATTTGAGCAAAGCAAGTTCCTGCAAACAGCAATGTGACAACATCCAGTCTGTTTTAGTTATGTTAGTGAGGGATAAATATTGGCCAAGAGATTGGGAGAGCCTCACTAAATTTTTAAATAATTCCATGCGATCTTCTATGCCCACGGCTGTGGTTTACCATCTCATCCAAGAGATTTATTTTTGATGGTGCAGCATTCCCTCAGAACTACACTGAAGCGCCATTTTAGATCATCGTCAAGTTTCAGAAGTGTAACTATTACCAACCACCTGACCATCTCACTCCTTCTCAACCCTAGCACTACTGCTGGATACGATCAGAAACTCCGACCATTAATATTGGTTCCGGTACCTGTTTGTACTCTACCTGCAGACACGCTGTGCACGCTGGTGGTCTGTACGGTTAACCCAACTGTACCCGGGCTGTTCTGGGGTACTGGCAAGTGGGGCTGCGTTGGAGTCTGCTGCGGAGAAATTCCCTGGGGAGGTGCAGGGGGCCTGACCTGCGGCTGGACAGTGGGTGAAGATACCGGAAGCTGAGTTGATCCTTGGTTAACAGCCTGATTCTGTTTCTTGGCATCTGAGCAAGAAAATAGCACATCAACCTTTTGCAAACATTCAGAGTCGAGAGCACCGTTGAGACACAAAATTTATTTTAAAAGGTTGTGAAAATAAAGGGGAATAGGAGAATGTTATGTCCTCAACATCCAAGCTTAACATCCAAGCTTAAATTTCACTTCCTTCATAAACCAACTTGATGTACTACTCTTTGTTTCTTGCGCAATCTGATAAAAAGGTGAACAATTTCTGATGATCTTCTAATAAACATACGAACAGGAGGCCAACTAGCCCCTTGCACTTGTTTCGCCATTCAAAGAGATCATGACTATTTAATCTTCTTAATACCTTTGTATAACAAAAAAAATCTATCAATCTCAGATTTAAAATTACCTATTGATCTCGAGTCAACTGCTGCCTGCGGAAGAGAATGTTCCAAAATTCTACACCAGGTGTACAGGCATTTCATAATTTCACTTCTGAGAAGCCTGACTAATTTGTAGACTATGCCTCCTAGTCCTAGGCTCCTCAACTAGCAGAAATAGTTCATCTCCAACTAGCTTATTGGTTTCCCTGTAAACTTTAATCAAATCACTCCTTAATTTTCTAAATAATTGTGGTAAACCCATGTTGCACTCCCTCCACAGCCATTATATACTTGAGCTGTGTTACTCTGAACTACTCAAAGTTCTGCAGGTTTGGTATAACCAGGATTTTGTAGAAGTAGAGCATGACTTCTGCTGACTTGTGTTCCAATCCTCTACATATAAAGACTTGCATTCCATTAGCCTTTTTGATTATTTTCTGTACTAGCTCATGACATTTAAATGATCTATGTACCAGGAGCTTCAAGTCTCTTTGCACCTCCACTGTTTCTCACTTATCACCATTCATAAAGAACACCATTCTATCCTTCTTTGTCCAATATTCCCTGACATTCGCTTATATCGAAATCCATTTGTCCAAATTTTGGCCGCTCGCTTTCTGCTCCCATCTACACAGCTTGCAATGCTGCCCATCTTTTTGCCAATGGCAGATGTAAATATATGGCTTTTTATCCCATCATTTAAATCATTAATAAATATAGTGAATAGTCAAGGTCCCAACACTTATACTTGAAGGAAAGCCCTCGTCATCACCTGCCAATTACAGTAACTGTCTAACATTATTTCTACTGTCTCTTGCCTCCTAGTCTATTTTATAACGAGATCAATAAACTGCCTTCAATTCCATGGGCTTCAACTTTAGTTAACATTGGCATTTACCTCTCATATACTTTATCACTGAAATGACTTAATCCTCGAAATGATTTAATCCTTGAACACTAAGGCCACTTTGTCGCTCGCTCCACCTTCCCCAAACAGCTGCACTGAAGCGAGGGACTGAACAGATAAACTCGATTACGATCCCTGACCAGGCCCCAACAGTGGCTAGGATACCAACCGAAACCTCAATATTTATGTTATTTTGCTCGACTGTACACAAAGAATGATTTGCTCCTGGAGTGACTGTGTGAAGAAATAGGGCTTGGTTATTTTTAAAACAAAACTTATGAATCACCATATTAAACTGGTTTTAACTTCAAACTCAAAATGAAGAGTTTACACTTGCAACGTAACACTAATACTTAATTTCCCATGAAATATGACGAAAATAATCCAGCTTAAACAAGGCCTAAAATGATACTTGCATTGCAAAATAGATTCCGGCTCTTTAGAGAACCCCTCAAGACTCTGGCTGAATACCTTCAAATGACTACTCTGCTTTTAAATATTATCACTTTTTAAGCTATCTTACTGGGAAAGGCGGCTCTCCTCTTGTGGTCAAACAAGGGTTGCCAGGGTAAAAAAAAAATCCTTACTTCCTTTCAGCTTTTTCCCAAAACATTAAACTTGTAATACTTTCAAAATGGCTCTGTCTTCCTGAGCTCCACTCAGCATGGACCTCATCTCAAGATGAAAAAAATAGTGGCCCAAGTGTAGACGCCGGCGTCAAAACTGGTGCGAGCGGCTTCTGCGTCAATGGGCCTCCAAGCCCAATCATTCACCTCTTCCTCGGAGGCTAGAACGGCGCCCGAGTGCTGTATGCTGCTCCGGCGCCGAAAGCCGGCTCTACACGGCCATCTCCAAGCCGGCGCATGCATGGTTGCCGTCTATGCGCCGGCCCCCGGGCAACATGATGAAGCCCTACAGGGGCCTGGCCACTGTGGAGGCACCCCCCCCCCTCGGAGTCAGATCCCCCCCATCAGGACGGCCCCCGCAGCCAGAACACCGAGGTCCCACCAGGTGTGACCATATGTAAACCACGGCGGCGGGAATCGGCGGGCACTCGGCCCATCGAGCACGGGCATCCCGCGGGAGCCGCTTTCAACGGCCTCCGACAGGCGCGCGGCGACCACTGCCGATTCTCCGGGCGCGATTGCTGCCGATTCTCCGGGAGCGGCGTGGCGGGATTTTCTCGTGTGTCCCCCCCACCCCGGCCGATTCTCCAACCTAGGGTGGACTCGGAAAATCCCGGCCAGTATCTCTGCAGGCTGCAAATGATTAACTCTCCAGGGACTTCCCCAGTCAAACCCACTTAACCCAGGCTTTTAATCCTTAAAGAACCATCAATGCACACATTTGGCTTCATTTTTCCAAACTTTTCTTAACTTTAAACATTTCTTAAGATGACATACAACTTACATTCTATATGATATATCATTTTACATTTTTAAACAGGCAAACATCACATAGATACAACCCATTTTTAGCCTTCTCAGTCAAGACAAGGCAGCTGCAATCACATTCTCTCTTCCTGTCACACCTAGATTTTGTAAATTAAACGGTTGTAATGATAAACTCCATCTGAATAGTCTTGTGTTTTAAATTTGTCCAGGAATTTTAATGGATTGAGGTCCATATATACAAGTGTGTCAGATATATTGTTGCTAACATAATTGTTAAAATGTTGAAACACCAATATCAAACTTGATGTCTCCTTTTTTCAACGGTCGAATATTTGTTCTGGTGATTGTTGAGTTTCCTAGAAAAACACCCGACTGGTCTTTCAACTCCAGCTTCCTTTAAATCGATTAAATTTTCAGATATCCAAATGCGCTTTCCACTTTTGACTGAACACCATCAAATCGTCAATGTACACTCCACAATTGTTTAGTCCAGAAATTAACTTATTGGTTAATCTTTGGAATGCTGCTGTCTCATTCTTCATATCGAAGGGCATGACCGTAAATTGATACAGACCATTTGGCGTCATAAAAGCCAAATCTTCCTTTGCCATGTCTGATAAAGGTCCTCGCCAATATCCTTTCAGTAAGTCAAGTTTGGTAATAAAACGTGTTTGTCCCAGTCTTCCAAACGAGGAACAGGGTACGAATTTGATTTTGTAACTGCACTGTCCTTTCTACAATCCACACACAATCGTTGTGTTCCATCAGGTTTATCAGTGACAATCAGTGAGCTCTAATCGCTACAACTCACTTTAATATCATTAAGCATGTTGTTGATCTTCTTTTGTACCTGTGCTAACTTTAGTGGTTTGAGCCTGTATGAACGTTGTTTAATAGGAAGACCATTTCCTATATCTACGTCATGCATAATTACTTTTGAACTTCCCGATGTATTCCCACCTGTCGCTCTATGTGACTAATAACTATTTGGTCATTTTGATTTTCCTCCAGAAGGTACCTCAATTTATCCCAATGTTTTAATACTTCCTCATTATTCAATTTAATTTGAGGAATGTCAGATTCAGAATCGTTTGGATCTCTCTCTTCTCCCCAAGTTACAACATTTAACACTTCCTCCTTTCCTTCACTTATCAAAATACCGTGGTGTTCATATCAAATAATTCACCTCATTCAATTTCCTTTCAATCAATAAGGCCACTAAATCTTGCTTTTCATGGTTCACCTACCATTGGTAACAATACTAGCACTTTATTCCCACTAACTACTAACAAATTTTGATTTCTTACCCACCTCTTTTGTCACATGGTGTGACAATTTTAAATATTTTGCAGCCAACTCACCAGCCCTGGTTAATCTCTCCCTAAAGTTTGACATATAGTCCAACAGGCAGTCTTCGATCGCTGATGCACCAATTTTCCTTTGATCAATTTAAATGGTCCTCACCTCATGACCAAAAGTCAATTCAAATGGACTGAATTTAGTGGATTCATTAGGCGCATCCCTAATTGCAAATAGTACAAATAGAATTCTTTTATCCCAATCCTCTGGAGGGAGGCACGGTGGTGCAGAGGTTAGCACTGCTGCCTCCGACACTGAGAACCCGGGTATGATCCTGGGTCACTGTCCGTGTGGAGTTTGCACATTCTCCCTGTGTCTGCGTGGGGTTCACCCCCACAACCCCAAGATGTGCAAGTTAGGTGGATTGGCCACGCTAAATTGCTCCTTAATTGGAGAAAAAAATAATTGGGTACTCTCAATTAAAAAAAGTGTAAGCATATCCCTAAGCTTTTGACGAGGAAGTATTACTTCTTCCTCTAGACCTTCCTCAGCTCTTGCCTTTAACTCCAACCTTTCAAGTTGATGTTCTCTTTGCAGTGCCAGTTTCCAAAGTTCAAATTCTCTTTCTTTATCCCTTTGCTAATTTCCATTTCCACCTCAATCTTCTATGTTTCCATTTCCTCTTGAAAAGCCCTCTCTTTTCCCTGTTCTATCCCCTTTTTTCCCTTTGCTTCTGCCATTGCCAATCTCTCCTTTTCTTGCATTTCTAATTGTTTCATTTGTAATTGAATTCTAGATCATTCTGATGATTCAGGCTATGTCTCTGGGAAGTTTAAATAATGAGCTATGACTTGTACTATCTCCACCTTCCTCACTCCTTTAGATAAGGTTAACTGCAGATTCTTTGCCAATCCCAAAGGTTTTGCTTTAGTCTCCCTTTGTACATTGAGTAATCGCTTCCACACACAGGAAAATTGTCGCAACTGAAAGCGCCATCTCCAGTTACTCTCTATTTAAATTACAAACCCTGAAAGAATGCAATTGTTACACACACACTCGCCATCTTCAAGTTCTATAACCCCAAGACTAACAAGGAATTAGATGGCAGAATCCAGATGATCCCAGACCAGAGCCCAACAGTGGCTAGGATACTAGACTAAAACCCCAATATTTATTTAATTTTGTTAGGCTGTTCGGAAAGACTGATTTACTTCAGGAGTGATTGCGTGAGAAATAGGGCTTGGTTATTTTTTTTAAAAAAACTTTATTATGAATCACAATATTAAACTGGTTTTAACTTCAAACCCAAAAAGAACAGTTTACACTTGCACCTCTTCAGACTCTGGCTGAATATTTTCAAACGGCTCTTTCAACTGGATTGTTTCAGCCAGACACTGGTCTTCAGATGAGACTGCTCTGCTTCTAAATATCATCACTTTTTAAACTATCTTACTGGGAAAGAAAGCTCCCCTCTAGTGGCAAAACAAAGGTTGCTGGAACAAAGCTTACTTCCTTTCAGTTTTCTCCCAGAACTCTACTTCTAGAACAGTACAGCACAGAACAGGCCCTTCGGCCCTCAATGTTGTGCCGAGCCATGATCACCCTACTCAAACCCACATATCCACCCTATACCCGTAACCCAACAACCCCCCCCCCCTTAACCTTACATTTATTAGGACACTACGGGCAATTTAGCATGGCCAATCCACCTAACCCGCACATCTTTGGACTGTGGGAGGAAACCGGAGCACCCGGAGGAAACCCACGCACACAGGGGGAGGACGTGCAGACTCCACACAGACAGTGACCCAGCCGGGAATCGAACCTGGGACCCTGGGGCTGTGAAGCATTTATGCTAACCACCATGCTACCCTGCTGCCCCCTATGCTTTCTAATGCTTTAAAAATGGCTTGGTGTCTTCCTGAGCTCCACCCAGCACTGATCTCTTCTCAAGATGAAAAACAGCATCTCAGCAGGCTGCAAATCGTTAACTCTCCAGGGACTTCCCCAGTGAAACCACACTAACCCCAGGCTTTTAACCCTTAAATTTCCCACATTTATAATCCAATGTTCCTACAATCTTCCAATCGTCACAATGGAGAACAGGTAAAATGCAATCCTGTGATATGCTTTCTATGGAGCAGTTTATTGAACACAGGAGCCAAAAAATAAACTACAAGGAGACGGTAATTTCAGAAAATAATAGACAAATACTTATTCCTCCAGAGACAATATTCTGCAACAAATCCAGACATACCTCTTGTTGTCCAGGAATACACAGAAATTCCATGTGATGTTTGCAGATTGACTAGATACTAAGACACATACTAAGTACAGGAAGCTTTTGGGAGGAAATAGAAGGAATATTGCAAAGTTTCATACCTTGTGCAGACACATCATCTTCATCATCACCCGTCAGGTCAATGACAGCTCCCATGCCACTTCCTCCTGTCTTTGCACTCTGAAAGAAAAAACTGCCGTGTTTTGCGATGGCATTCCTCTAGTCATGTTAGGCTACATTATCAACATTTGGTCATCTCACTACATACAGACCTGTGACTGGTGTGAATTGCGCTGTGGCTTCTCACCATCTTCTAATGGTTCATTTTAAAGGTCCAGTGATTGTTTCATTAATATTGATTAACATTATGTCAAATCATTTAAAAAAAAATCTCTTAACTATTAGCAGTTGAGAGTGCCTAGAATTCTACACGTCTTACCTGTTGATTGTTAGGAAGATGGTGATGTGCAATCAAGGATTATGCAGAGCATTGGGGCATGTTTGCAGTTGTGGGAGTGGGACAGTTTTCCTATTTATCACCCAATCATTAGAACTGGAGCACCAACTCCTTCCTGGAGTTCTGGCATCTGCAACCAAAGGCGACGTCAGAAACCCTCACCCCAAATTCCTGTTGAAGTTGGTCAAAGCCCCATTGACCCCTCAAATAGTGGATCAAAAGTGACATGGAAATCTTATACAATGACTTGAATGGGCAGATATTACGGTTAGGATTTAAAATGGATTCAGAAACGAACAAGACCTACATGTAATTTTCTGCAGCCACTCAGGCAAAAGTAACAAATGTAAATGCTTTTGTATTTACGGAATAGGAGGAGCAGGTCCACATTGTATTTCTTTAAAACCAATGGCAATCAACCCAAAAGGTTTGCTTTAACACTTGGGATCAGATAATGTATACTGACGGCACCCAGTTCTGTCTCACCACTAAGTCTCTTTAACCCTAACCAATATCTCTCATTTGTAAGCAATGCCCGTCCAACATATAGTATTGGATGAGCAGAAATTTCCTCCAATTAAATGATTGGAAGGCCGAAGCCATTGCCTGGATCGCTCATCCATAACTTAAACTTGAAGATTCTAATTCTCTCCTGGCAACCTCCCGTCTTACACCATCCGTAAAAATGAGATCCAAAACTTTGTACTAACTCGCACGGTGTCGTTCATCCATTGCCCCACCTATCCACTGACTGACATTAGCTCCAGGTCCATCACCACCTCTGTTTCGAAATTGTCATCCTGGTTTTCAAATCTCTCCTTGGCCTCTCAACCTGTATTGTTCTCCGGCCCTGCAACTCCGCCCCCACACTGAAATCTTTGCTCTTTTCCAATTTTGACTTTTTGGGCAACTCAATTTCCATAACTACCTCATTGGTAGCTATGCCTTCACCTGCCGAGGCCCTAACTCTAGAATTCCCATCCTAAATCTCTGTCCCCCTTCTCCTCCTTTAAGACCCTCCTTCAAAGAGACTCTTCTCTAGTCTAATCTGGTTTTGATGTCAAATGTTATTTGATAATGCCTCTGTAAACTGGTTTGGTAATCTTACCAAGTTAAAGGTGCCATATAATGCAAGTTGCAGAGAAGCATTTCCAAAAAGGAAAAAATGAATTCACAAAGAAACAACTGAGGAAATTAGGGATAACGAACAGTGAAGCATGCACACGTCATGAGGTGAATTCCTCCATGGGGTTCTCCCAAGTATCCTCTCGGACTTCAGTAGAACAGCCACAGAAACCGGAGGTAAAAGGACAAGCAGGAGATCCCCAGTGGAAATCCACCTCTCAGGAGTTTTGCACAGCCCAGGATAGTTTGGGGATGAAATGAAATGAAAATGAAAAATGAAATAATGGGATGAACAGCAGCAGATTCCCCGATTCATGGCCTATTTATTAATAATAGATTACTAGACATCTTCATGTTAATTTAACTGGAAGAATTAAAGGTTACAGTATCTGCTGGTCACACAGGGAGCAGTAAGGGGAATTACAAACGTTTAACAAAGCATCTAAACAAATTTACCAGGAATGTACTAAGATTGGATAATCATGCCAATTCTATTCTATTTGTCAGTTGTTTTAGTGAGTGAAACATAATCCACACAGTCAACAAAAACTACTATCTTAATATCCATTTCTTGTTCATTTCACAGGAACAGGCCAATTCCACACTGGTCAAAGTTGACCAATCTGCCATCTAGCTTCCAGGTGGGGAATTTTATGCTGTCAGAGAATTGTGCTTTGTTCCTGCAGGAACCCTTTCTATCTAATCACCTCAGCAATGGCATTAAAGGCACGGAGAAAACTATGGTCCGTTTGATCGCCCAGCTGCAGAGATGACTAACTTGGGTGTTGAGACAACCAAAATAAACGGAAAGATAGTGAAAGAAACAACAACGCATAGATTGACGGAGGTGACGTTTTCAAGAAAAGAGGAAAGCCTAGCTGCAGCATTTATGGCTTTCCCAAAATACACTTCCATTACAATCACTGTACAGCATAGAATTTGTGGATTTCTGCATGTTGCATAAATAGTCCATTTCTCAGATGATTGGGTCATAGGGGCGACTTGCAGAACAGAGATACAAATTACTATCAGAAATGATACTGTGCATTTGCCCTTTATTTCAACTGGAGCCTTTGTTCTTGGCTTTGACATGTTTAAAGTTGTAGGACTGAGGATGGCAATGGCATCTATCAAAACTCCATGCACTTAATTGTTCTTCCTCTCATCTTGAACTTAAATCTCCAAGTTTAATCTTCCAATAACAAGAATAGAAATACAGCTGCTTTAAAAAACAGGTCATCATTAACTCTGAACAGGATGGGACACTGGAATTGTTCCATTGTTCTTGTTTGGCAGTCAGACAGCTGAACTGGATAAAGTTCATTTTAGCGCAGAAAGTTAAGACTTGGGATGGTTTTCCTGTCCCAGATAAGACTGTCAGCATGAAACAATTCATCTAACTCCATATCGGGCACAGGGGAAATGCCAGAATGCATAATCCAAGAGTCCAGCAGCAAATGTATTCCCCTGATTTGCAAAACCAGTTATATGCGAGTGTACAATAATAATAATCTTTTATTGTCACAAGTATGAAGTTACTGTGAAAAGCCCCTAGTCGCCACATTCCGGCGACTGTTCGGGTAAGCTGGTACAGGAATTGAACGCGTGCTGCTGGCCTTGTTCTGCATTACAAACCAGCAGTCTAGCCTACTGAGCTAAACCAGCCCATATGGGGTGTACAAACAATGTGGGGAAAGAAAATCACTGATCGAAGCAGCAAGGCTCCATGCGCATAAGATTTGCAAATGCAATAGATCAGTGAGGTTGGTCTCCAATGAGCATTTAATGTTTACCATTTTGTACCAATGTACTAAGTTGTTAAGTGATGTGTGAACCTGGACACTCCACATTCCTTTGTTTCTTCACAATTTCCAGAACTTGTCACTATAATAGAAATTCTACACATCTTTTTCTAGGATCAAAATTGGGTTTCACACTCCCTACTTTGAACTCCATTGGGTCCCAGTTTTGGCTAATGACTTAAACTATCTGTGCACCTATATAACTTACTGCTTCCAAGACAGTGGGGTCTCTTTATACTAATCACTATTCCTCCATCTAACTCGTTGATGTTTATTCATAGATTATAGAATCCCTACAGTGCAGAAGGAGGCCATTCAGTCCATCGAGTCTGCACCAACCAAGAGCACCCTCCCTAGGCCCAACCCCCAGTTTGTAACCCCACCTAACCGTTGGGACACTTGAGGGGCGAGGTCCCCATACAGATGCTCTGGGGAATACCACATTAGATTCGGCCAGTAAAAGTATCTTCCTTTTATCCCTACTCTATTTCCCAAATAATAACCAATCTAAGTTACCACCCCTTTCTCATTTCTGCACAATCTGATGTGGTACTTTATCAGCTCCCTTCGGTAAGCTCATATCGACAACAGTGATACATCCCTAGTCAGTGATCAAGAAGTTCAACTAGATTGTAATGACCTGACTTACCCTTTACATCAAATGTACAGCATAGAAATAGGCCACCTTGCCCAACTGCTATGCTCGACATCAATCCCCTCCCACCCTACTTCATCTAACCTGATCAGGATATCACTCTAGTTATTTCTCCCTTATTTACTCATAACTTGTATTGCCTCAACTACTCAGCAACTGATAACGTGCTACATTCTTACTACAGAATGAAATAATTTCTTCAGAACTCCCGACTGAATTTATGAATATTTATAACCTCCAGGTTTTGAATCCATTCCGTTTCAGGTCAGGTCAGATCATATTTGGACAAATGTTCAGTGGCTCTTGAACAAATTCTTGCTGCCTTTATTCCCAATGAAATTCCAGTAACTTCCCTGCATTGGTGTCAAACTTACGGTCTGCAGTTTCTGGTTTCTCACAACTGTCTTAAATAATAGTAACATTTGCACTTTTCCTACCCAAAGGCCCATCTACCTAATCTGGAGAACTTGGAGAAATTGAAGCTAATCCACCTACCCTGCACATCTTTGGGCTGTGGGGGCGAAACCCACGCAAACACGGGGAGAATGTGCAAACTCCACACAGGCAGTGACCCAGAGCCGGGATCGAACCTGGGACATCTGCGCCGTGAGACAGCAGGGCTAACCCTCTGCGCCACCATGCTGCCCTATTGTCTTCATATTCTGAGTGACCACCACCACTGGACCTGAAGTCCACTATGCAGGGAAAACTGAAGCGGATCATAATCAAGATCCTCAAACTAGAACCTATACAAGCACTCCTCACCATCCGTCCCCATATGGACTCTGTACTCTTAAACCACCCCCGTACCGTTTCAATGTTCACCACCCAATAATAAATAACGGCGATGCAAGGCCCCCCGATTGCCTTTCCCTCTGCAAAAACATCCTGCGAAACAATGGGGTCTATCCGCCCAAATAAAAGCTATCACTTCGGATCATCCATTGATATAATCCCTGGAAGACAGGACTCCCAAGCACAAATGCCTCCGTTTCTTCTGGAGTCTCAAAGTAACAATCTCTCTATAAATCATTCGGAGGAGTGCACGGCAAACCACACCGAAACGAACATTGTTCTGATACAATGTGGCCGTGGCCCTGTTGCATGCTGGACGCTTCTTGGCCAGCTCCACTCCAACATCCTAGTAGATCTTCATAACCTGGCCCTCCCATCTGGAGTCTGGATGATTTTTTTGCTCACAGCAGAACTCTTTCCTTTTCTTGATAACTGTGAAAGCGCATGATGATCGCAGTGGTTCACCAGCACAGGGCCTCAACAACCTGTACGCCCGATTAACAACTGCAACATAAACCTTGTTGGATTCGGACCCTCCAAGCCCTCCAGCAATCCAACAACCCTCAGGTACTACCTTCTGGCGTGATTTTCCAAATCGCCCACCTTAGCCCTTAATGCCTTGCTGTTCCTGGCCACCGGCGCCATCTCCACTTCCAGGGAGGTGATCTGATCACTTTGCCTCGAAAGGGTCACCACCACTCCTTTAGCTCCACACCCTGCTCATTTATCACGGCCGCTTGAATAGTGGACATCATATCCTCAATTGGTCTCGTGTGGTCCTCAGAGATCTTCTGCTGTAGTTTCTGAACTTCCCCCACCAGGATGCCTGTAAGCATCTCAGCGATTAGTGGAGCGGCCACCAACGCTGCAAGAGTTTCCCCATTTTCTTAACAGACAAAGTTTGCGAAGCCTCAGAGTCCAATTCCTTATTTTCCTGCTGCCTGTCTTTTTGAGCATTAATTTGACCTGGGATTCTTCACCCATCAAACTAACCAAATTCCACCCCAAATCTCCTCTGAAAACCCGGCGAAAAGGGCTTAAATCAAAGTTTTTTGGTGGGAACCACCTCGTGTGACTGCTCTCTGCATGGATGTCTAATCTAGATTTTAAAAAAAGAAAATGACCAACGCATCATCCACGGTGTTAAATCAGATGATGCAATATTGCATTGTTAGCACAGTTGGTTCACAGCTCCAGGTTTGATTCCCGGCTTGGGTCACCGTCAGTGTGGAGTCTGCAAGTTCTCCCTGTGTCTGCGTGGGTTTCCTCCGGGTGCTCCGGTTTCCTCTCAGTCCAAAGATGTGCAGTTTAGGTAGATTGGCCATGTTAAATTGCCCTTATAGTGTCCAAAAAGGTTAGGTGGGATTACTGGGTTACGCAGATAGGTTAGAAGTGTGGGCTTAAATGGGGTGCTCTTTCCAGGAGCCGCCGGCTTGATGGGCCAAATGGCCTCCTCCTTCTGCAAATCCTCCTTCTGTAAATTCGATGCAAGTATATTTTAGAAGGATAGTGCAATGCAGTGTATTCTGCCCAGGTGGATCTGCGTCTATTTTGGGCCCTAAAATCGTTTACTAAGATTCAGTCACTCCGTGTAATGGTCGGGGAACTAAAAAGGTCGCAATATGCTCATCAATTCCAGGTTGTATATCAGAAGCATCCAACAAGTTTTGTATCTCAAGCAAAGGTGTTGTACATTTTGTATGTATTCTATGCAGACTTTGCACCTTTCAATGCAACATTTACGCTTGTGGTAGATGTGTAATTTTCAAATAGATTACTGGCCGAGGAAAAGTCTGTGGTAATGGCGCTAATGGTTTAATAGTACTTCACTCTAGTAAATCATACTCATCTAGTCTTAACCATGTTGAACATGTATGCAGTTTGCGATGTAGTCAGGTCCTGGGAAATCATGAGTCAGTAACCAGCACCCACCACCCTGCTCCCCACACTCTCCCAGCTAAAATACAAATTCTATAATTTGAGTGTTAAATTTGTTTTTTCTTGTCTGCAACAGAAGTTGAAATGCACAAATCAATGATAATTGATCATTATATAACACAATACTAAGCCACCCATAGTTAGCAGACAGCATGTCCAAATATTCACAAGTGGTGCCACACATTGAGGGATGTGGGTTGATAGCTGGAATCTATCGACATGGACCGTTAACAACATTGTCGTTAAAAGCAGGGGGAAGCCTTGAGGTGGACAGGAACTGCTGAGAGAGAGAGAGGGGCCGGGTTGTTATATGGTAAAAATCCACTAGTATCCCTAGTTGATCTTCTGTTCACTTAGCCTCCAGCTGTTTTATAATGGTGGTGGTGGGTGTATAGAGAGAAAGAGAAGCAATAAGAGGAGCACATGCAGCTTCTGGTTTTAGATAATTAAGTGGATTTTAAAAATCAGTACCGTAAAACAGAATTTAAACATGCAAATCACTGATTAATAGTGGTGCATAAGGAAAAACTGTTTTCTAATGGAAGATGGGGAAGTAAGTAGAGAACAGGGATTGGCGCAAGAACCAGAGGTGTCACACGAGCAATTATTTTTCGCTTTTAAATGCAGCAATCTGGAATGCAGTATTTGAAAAAGTGAAGAACCTGAACTTGCAAAAAGGAACTGGGTAAATATTTGAAAAGGAAAAATTCGTTAGAATGAAAAATTACAGGAAAATAAAACTAACTGAACAGCTTATTCAAGGAGGGCACTGGCATAATGGTCTGAATGGCTTTCTGTGTTGCATCACTTATGTGATGCTGAATTTTTAAAATAAGAGTACCCAATTACTCTTTTCCAAATTAAGGAGCAATTTTAGTGTGCCCAATCCACCTACCCTGCACATCTTTGGGTTGTGGGGGCGAAACCCACGCGAACATGGGAAGAATGTGCAAAGCCCACATGGACAGTGATCCAGAGCCAGGATAGAAGCTGACCTGGCGCCAAGAGGCACAATGCTAACCACTGCACCACCGTGCAGCCCCCTTGTGATGCTGAATTAATCAACAGTGATACTATGGAAGCATATTTAAGAGTTTCCATAGGTTGAAGTGGAAAATTAAAATGTTGCTTTTCATTGATGAACTATTTATTTTGTTCACGTCTGAATAAATTGATGCATGATCTGTATTGAGTTAGTGAACCTCAGCTGGGAAGCTGTAGAACGTGTGCTAAACTTCCCTTCCTGGCCCTAAGTTGGGGAGGGGGAGGTCGGGGTAACCACTTAAGATTCCCAATCACTATTCAATAAATCTTACAGAAAATTATTTGGATGTGGACACTTGGATGAGTATAGGATTGGGCTGCAATGAGGCCCAGAGTTTCATAACCTCTCGATAATCGAAGGAGCGATCTCATATTAAACTGCATCTCAGAACAATATAGCACCATTAGCAAAGGAGATGAGCAGAAGGGAGGAAGATTAATAGAGAAGGGAAAAGTTGATGCATTCGTAGTGGTTTTGGCTTGTAAATTCAGCTCCAAACAAGCTTCCACCATTTGCTGCAATTAGGAGTTTGTCAGTCATGCACATCCGGAACCAACATGTAGGGAACAATTAAGCACTTTGAAAATAACTAGTTTTAAAGTCCACACAGGGTAACAACTTAATTTATTTGAATGGAGATATCTGCAATTCCATTTATCGTTCCAATGCGGCTAGAGTTGACTTGAGTTACACGGAATAAGGATCACTGAAATAAGAGGCAACAGCTGAGCATTGCAGTACACAGGCCTCAGCTCTCTGGGTCGACATGGAGCATGATGGTTCACAATCAATGCAGAGGGTGCAGAGTGAAATGGAGCATGACAGTATAACGCAACACCATTAAACACCACACTTGTGAGGCTTAGTTTATCACGGATATGCAGCACTTATTCTAAAATTGTGAAAAAGCAGCCAATTATGACACAGAGCATTAACTAGGTTGCAGGACAAGTTTGGAGACAGACTGCACCGGGATAGAGAAGGTTAAAGCAGGAAGTGACAGCCACACACAGTACAACTAGCTGGACAGAGGTTAAAGCAGATTAAAGTGCAAGTGATAAGCTAAATATAGACAGTATTGAGAGTTTAAGTGCAGTTAAACACAATACACGAGGCAGCTCTCATTGGGGCCACTTACAGGAAACATATCAAGTAACCTAATCCCACTGGTCAGTCAGCTCAGTGTAATTTTAAATCACAGTTTGCAGTCTTTTTACTGCAATGTTTCAACTAAAAGTGAATGACTTACAGCCAAGTATGATATCCAGAATACATGGGAAACCAAGGATCAAGTAAATAATAAGGAGGCAAAATGAATTGTGGGCCTTTGCATGTCAGAAAACATGCAAAACGACTTTGTTGAGAAACACCATTTTCAGGCAGATGATCAAATAGCTTCACCCAATTATCCACTCTGGCATTCAGCCAGTGAATACTTTATTCTGATTCACTGCTCAAGACAAATTAGAAATTACTACCAGAGGGTAGGGGGAAAAAAAGGGGGAATTTGTGAATCTCTGATGACTTTGGGTAAATGGCCCCATGGAAGCACATTCTATCATTGAGTAGGACGCACACAATAGAAGGCAAAAAGAGCTGGTCGAAGCACAAGGAGGATCATAGAACACAGCAGTCACAGTAAAACCAAAGTGTACAGTAAACTCTACAACAGACTGGAGGAACAAATGCTGATCAAAGATGAGTCAGTAGCCAACTAGGCCCCCAGTTCCACAGTAAGAGTTACTCAACAACACACTTTTGGTCATTGTGTTTGGTTTAGGCTTCACGCTCTCATGATAATTTTCATTTGAAACAATTTGGAATATTTTGAACCCAGTGAAGGATGTCGAGCACAAAGCCTCAGTACCCAATAAGAATCTCACATTGCTGATTAGCCAAACGAAAGCCTTGTACTTCACCCCATCACCTGATTCTTCTCACAAAATTGAAGGTTAATTGGCAGAAAGAAATCTTCAAGTGTTACTGATTTAGACAAGCAAGGAGGGAGATAATTGAAGAGTTATCAGCCTTCCAGATTTGCTCATTTGTTCAACAAGATCCATATTTTGTTTTGAAAGTCAGTTTCACTGTAAAGTAAAGGATTATGTTGCAGCTCATATTTCACACAAAGTTTCATACAAAGTCCGACCAATCTGCTTGTAAAGCTCCTGTTTCTGTTCACAAAAACACATCGACATCAAACAGTAAGAATACCATATTTATTATATAACGCCATGGTCACACATGTAAAATGTGAATGGTTCGAACCTATGCATTATATATGCAGGGCAGCACGGTAGCATGGTGGTTAGCATAAATGCTTCACAGCTCCAGGGTCCCAGGTTCGATTCCCGGCTGGGTCACTGTCTGTGCGGAGTCTGCACATCCTCCCCGTGTGTGCGTGGGTTTCCTCCGGGTGCTCCGGTTTCCTCCCACAGTCCAAAGATGTGCGGGTTAGGTGGATTGGCCATGCTAAATTGCCCGTAGTGTCCTAAAAAGTAAGGTTAAGGGGGGGGGGGGGGGGTTGTTGGGTTACGGGTATAGGGTGGATACGTGGGCTTGAGTAGGGTGATCATTGCTCGGCACAACATTGAGGGCCAAAGGGCCTGTTCTGTGCTGTTCTATGTTCTATATAATAATGCAATGTTCCTTTGCCTTCATTTTAAAACAAGCGCCACCTGCTGAATTCATTTCAGTAACATAACATTAAAAAAAAAAGACAAGAAAAGGTTTACAATAAAATCACACTGCTTTTAAACTAGTCTCTGCCAGTATTCTAGCTTCACAAAATGCAATAACCCCAAATTGGTGTTAATCATAGATGATATTGAACTTGCAAAGATTTAAAAACAAAATACATTGAACTGTGGTAGATTACAAAGTACTAGGCATCACATCATATTCAGCAGTCCTTGCCCAGTTCATTGTCAAATACACCACAGATTTGCGTGAAACTTCTTATGTGAAGAATAAAAGCAACAATAACAAAGTACAACAGATGCTCCTAGGCGTTATATAATAGCAATAATGAATTGGAAGGTGTATATTGTTTGAAACAGAATTTATTTTCTTCCCATTCCCCACAGATTCAAAACTTATTAAAAAAGTCAATATTTTTGATTATTGCAATATATTTTTCCTTTTGTGCATGCAGGGCTGTTGAAGCCCAGTAATTTAGAACGAAAAATGAAAACTTGCTCATTGGTTTAATCAATCTTGAAAACTCCATCAATACAAACTTCTTTTGGGGATTGAACTGGTAGTTGGGAATACCTGCTTCCTCAAGTCATGCCCACAAGGAGCATTCAACTTAAATTACAGATTGTTTTTGCCTGAAACATGAAGTCAGGGCTAGAAATAAATAATGGGAAGTGAGACAGGATGAGATTTTCCTCCAATCCCATTACCACAGAGCATGAATCAGCAGGCAGACAGTCAAAACCTTCAAATGGAAGGTGGCTTTTTAAGTGCACGAATTTGAAATAGAACAAGTTCTAAATCCTCTCCAAAAAGGAACACTTTGCAAGTGGCCACACATGTTAAAATCAAACTAATACTGTTGAAATAATGGTCTTGTTCAACGTGTGTTCAGTTTTATTTTGCAAACAAATGTTTAAATTAGAAATGGGGATCCGGTACAATCCAAGACCGTTCATCTGGAATGAAAATTGAGAGAGAACCAATCCCAATCCTTTGACAGTTCTAATTGTGTTTCATTACATGAGATTTTTCGTAGATTTCACTTTTGACAGATTTTAAATTTAGCTTGGCTCAGCTCATGATAACAGAAATTAATAGGGCAAGAAGTGTGTAATGTTACAGTACAAGGATGTTGGCCTGTCCATGAATGCTCCTTTGGAAGAATTGTATGGCACTGCACTAATTGTGACATGAGGATTTCACAAAACTAATATCTTAAAAAAATTTTTTTGAGTACCCAATTCATTTTTTCCAATTAAGGGGCAATTTAGTGTGGCCAATCCACCTAGCCTGCACATCTTTGGGTTGTGGGGGTGAAACCCACGTAAACACGGGGAGAATGTGCAAACTCCACACGGCCAGTGACCCAGAGCCGGGATCGAACCTGGGACCTCGGCGCCGCGAGACAGCAGGGCTAACCCACTGTGCCACCGTGCTGCCCCACAAAACTAATCTTTATTAGTAGTTTGCTCTCAATTATTAGTAAATCACACCACCATTCACATCAACAATAACTTTACTCTTAAGAAGTTCCTTCACTTAATATGCACAGATTGTTTTGTGGCGGCCATTATTTGGTAGGAAATTAAGGCCTTTTATGTTTGCTCAGGACAATATTCGAGCACAGATTCCATTCATCCGTAGGTAGCCATAGTCCACGAGGGGCTAGAGTTATCTCTGTTCACTGAACCAGAAAGTATATTGCATGGGACACTGAGAAAGCACAGATAGAGTGTGCTGCTCTACTGGCCATGCACATTATTTACTAATATACACCTTCTCACTCATTATTAATTTGGGGTGAAAAAATTCTTACAATACATAATTTGTTCTGAGTTTACAATTAAAAGAAACTGGCAACAAATCATTAAAGCATCATTTTGAGGATGGAATAAAATTACAAAATACTTTTCATCATAAACTTCAAAAATTCTATCATGTTTTGAGCTTTTGAAGATGGAGGTAGCATTTCCCAGAGTTTAAAAATTGAAAATGCTAAACTTGCATTGAGGACTGGAGATGAATGCACAAATTAATTTACTGGTCATAGTACAAGTAAACTGTTGGCCAATTTACTCAATGGTTTGCTACTACCTAGTTATGGCCTGTAATAGACTACAGCACAATACCTGCATGTAGCAAATTCCTCATTAGTTACATAGTACACAATGCTCAACTTGTATGTTCTCCACAGATTCAGCCTGACCCCTGTGCATTATCAGCAGTTTCTTTTTTTTGGCTCAGCCCATCAATAACAAGTACAGCTAAGTAATTTCATACCTGGAACATGACTTTCACACAGCCTAAGCACCGAAAGCTCTAGTGCACAATAGGAGCATTTTGGAGTATGAACTCCAGTTAATGGAAACATGTTACAGTACTGAAGTGACTATGGCATTGTCCGGCAAACCATACCTTGCAAGGTCAAACCCCATCATGGCAAGTTGTAAAAACGAAACTGAGCTGACAAATTGTTGAAAAAAAACCAACTGATTTTCTTTTAGAGAAGTATACTTGAACATAGAAAATACAGAGCAGAAGAAGGCCATTTGGCCCATCGAGTCTGCACCGACCCACTTAAGCCCTCACTTCCACCCTATCTCCGTAACCCAATAACCCCATCTAACCTTTTTGGACACTAAGGGCAATTTATTATGGCCAATCCACCTAACCTGCACGTCTTTGGACTGTGGGAGGAAACCAGAGCACCCGGAGGAAACCCACGCAGACACGGGGACAACGTGCAGAATCCGCACAGACAGTGACCCAGCGGGGAATCGAACCTGGGACCCTGGCGCTGTGAAGCCACAGTGCTAATCACTTGTGCTACCCTGCCAGGTCTGGTATAGCCCCCAAATTACATGACTGCCTTGCTAACATGTTGAGGCATTCAGTTGTAGAAACATTCAGTTGTAGAAACAAGCGCTATGCTGCCACCACCTTCTTAGCGCAATAAATGAGGCCTTGTCAGTATCGCCATAACCCAAACAAGAAAATTAAATTAAAAAAATAATTCGAACTGAGTTACCATTTTCAGAGTGACTTTCCCCCCCCCCCAAAAAAAGAATCCAAAGAAATCCTGCTTATTACAATTGCCTCTTTACTGTATTTGATTAGTGTTGCCAGTTGCTTACTAAAAAGGACATTCAAATTTGTCTCTGCTACTGCAGTGATAGTATAATTACTAAAAATCCTGCAGCGGTGTGCATTTCCTATCTGCTGAGCCTTGCTTCCCATTGTCAAGTTTCTATTAGCTTCGCATCAAGTTTTCCATTACAAGATCCTATGGCAGCATTTATAATGAAAGCTGACTATACAAATGTGTCACACTGTAACTATGCCTTCTCACCAGTAATGGTGCTGTAGCACCTCTCTCCTAACTCCAGGGAAACCTCCAAACCTGAACCAACTACTTTCTAAATGACTGCAAGTCCTGCTATTTAACTATAAATATTAAAAAATAGGACAGAATGTACAACTTCAAAGTGGCGACCAAATTAGATCTGCACAATTTGCTGCAATGATCCCCACTCTCCCATTACTTCATTTGAATATTACAGCTGATGTTTCCCTCTGAAGCCAGAGAACTAGTTGGAACATTTTATTTATTCTGACAGTTTTAGCAATGATTCCATGAAAAAAATTGCCACAACACCATCAGTTGCAATATCGTTCTCAATAGCACCACTTCTAAAACTCACCATTCTATAGCTCCAGTGCTTACTTGTTTCTAAATATGCAAACGGCTGCATTATAAAACTGCCAAGCACTAATCATTTAGGCCCCTTCAGAACAGAAAGGCCATTAATTGTTTTAAATTGGACACTGCTGAAGAATCAAAATTAATTGATTTGCTCGAAAGTTTAATGATTCATTTTACATACCGAAAGTCATGAATGGTTTCCGAAGAGTAAGAGACATGGATTAAACTGCCTTAGTTTGCCTTTAAAGGGGAGATAGTTTGTGTACAGTTGTGGTCCATTCCCATGAGGGAGAAATGTAGGATATACAAAGCCAAAGCTCACTGGATGACAAAAGAAATAGAGTATAAGATGAAGCAGAAAATGGGCACATGACTTAATATATTAGCAAAAAAGAATGCGGAAAAATACTCAGCTGACCAGGGGACAATTGTGTTAAGAGTTAATGTTTCATGTCTAGATGATTTTTTGATCAGAACATTTGCTTGACCTGAAACTCACCCCCACCCTCCCCCAGTTTTTACCTGTATTTCCATTATTTTTTGTTTTTATTTGAGAGTTTCAGCATCCACATACTTTGCTTTTGCATTTCTGCTACGACTGACGTCAGGTTGACAATACAGGCAGAATATAACGATGCTCAGGAGGGGAAGTGATTAAAAAAAGAAATTAAGAGCAAAGAGAGGAATACGAGCTCATATAAAAGTCCTCAGCAGGCATACAAATAGTCAAAGGAATAGCAACAGCCGATTAGGGACCTTAAAGAGTATTGCTATCAGGATGACTGCTTTTCTTGACCTATAATATGACTAGACTTGGGTGTACACAGCACAATGACAAAACGTAGAAGTATTATGAACTATGTGAAGGACAGTGATAGACTTCAAGCAGACATAGGCTTGTGGAATGGGTGGACAGGTTGCAGATAAAATGCAATGATTCATTTTGGTAGAAAGAGGGGCAATATAAAATAAAGGATGCACCTTAAAGGGGTGCAAGAGCAGAGGAACTGTGGGTATATGTACATAGATTGTTGGACGGTGGCCGGGCACGTTGAGAAAGTAGTTAAGGCATTTGGGATCTTGAGATTTATAAACAGAGGCATACATAGAGTGCAAAGGCAAGAAAGGTGAACCTTTAAAGAAAAAAACTGCTTTGACCTCAACTAGATAGTGTTCAATTTTTGGCAGCACACATTAGAAAGAACATGAAGGCATTAGAGAGGGTGCAGAAACGATTTACAAAAATGGTTCCGGGGCGAAATTCTCCGATGTCCGTCGCAATGCACGGGACCGGCAGCCAAAAACGGCGCTGATGACTCTGGCGTCGGGCCCCGCGAAACATCGCGTATTCTCCGGGTCGAATGGGCCAGCAGCGGCGTTACGCTATTCACGTCGGTTTCACCCACTGCCGAAGTGGCGCATCGGGCGACTTCATCAACGCCGTCCGGAGAGACATCACATAAAGAGCCCCCCCCCCCCCCCCCCCCCAGCACTCGCAGTTTGTCAGTTCTCTCTCTCTTCGTCAGTTCTCTCTCTTCCCCCACCACCACTCGCAGTTTGTCAGTTCTCTCTCTCCCCCCCCCCCCCCCCCCTCCCCCTCTCCCCCAACCCACTGGCACTCGCAGTTTATCAGTTCTCTCTCTCTCTCCCCGGCCTGTCACCCACCTCCACGCTGAACGGTGTCAACCATCAGCACTGGTTGACGCCGTTAAATACCTACTTTGATTAACGCCGACGTGACCCGTGGCCACGTCGGCGGGACTTCGGCCCGGAGAATAATGGCAGCACATAAATCCGTTGCATCCCGCCGGCCCCAGCCATTCTCCGAGGCGGGCGGCGGGATTGGCGGCACGCCGACTTCTGGCGGGTGGGAGAATTCTGGACATGGCAGGAGTGCGATTCTCGGCGGCTCCGGGCGATTCTCCGACCCTGCATGGGGTCGGAGAATTTCGCCCCAGGGATGGGCCACTTGAGTTGAGGGCAGATTGTAGAGCTGAGCTGTTCTACTTGGAAAAGGTTGAGAGGAGATTTGATAGAGGTGCTCAAATGCATGATGGGTCGAGACAGGGGGAAACTGAAATTTAAGATGAAAACAAAAGAACCAAAGGTGACATGAGGAAAAACATTTCCATGCAAAAACATGCAGGGCAATGAGGAAAGGGCAGGGAAGTGGGATTAGCTGAGTCGTTCTTACAGAAATTCAGCAAGAACATGATAGATTCCCTTTGGTGCTGTAAGCACCAACTGTGGGCAAAGTTCATGTGAAAGTCCAGTCTGGCACTAAAGACTGTGCAAAAGGTAATTACTAATAAAAGGAAGTCATTTACCCTACTATTGCTGATCAGAAACATCTGCGCAGTATCAGAAAGTCCTTAAATTATTAAAGTCTTTTTGCCTTTACTATATGGGAATCCATTCCACAAACTGATCCTTTTACGTAAAAGACTTGCTGATGGCTTTCCTAAATTTTCCTTTTACGAATATGAACCCATTTCAATTTGCATTTACTTTTTCTCTAACCTTAACTATTTTTATTTGAAACAAAACACAAAGCAATCAGAATCTCAATTTCTCCCCAGATCGGCAAACCTCCGTTATGTTGACTGGCAGCAGTAAATTGAAGACAACTCTTGAAGAACAGAAACTGACATAATGATGTTCTGAAAGGGTACTGCAGCTAGGAGCTGTACGCAATGGGTCACCTACATGCATACAGAGTAATGAATGGGCTTTCCTCAAGTAGCGTACTGGGTAAAAATAAATCCAATGAGGCAGCAAAAACACACACACACACGAGTTTCCCAGAGTTAAGATAATCAACTAAGGCATCAGTTGAGGTGCTACCCTTGCTCCGTGCCTCTGGGCTGCCATTTGTGCAAGCACTTAAAAACTGTCATCAGTACACTGGAGTTGTCAACAGAAGGAACCATCTGCACTTGCACTCGTCGTTGAAAACAAGGTGTGTCATGGTAAATTGAAAGACAATACACTAAGAAGGAACTGAAAGTAGAGTTAGGCAAGGTGGAAAACGTGTGGCTGAGTAGAGACATCGAGGAGGCTGTTGGAGGCACTGAAACAGACACGGGTTTATAAAGTAAATTCCAAGGAAAAGGAATATACAGAATGTGGAAAGTACAAAAGATGCAGGAGGTTGAAATGTAAGCCAGAGAGAAACCCTTGCAGGGGCGGGAGATTGGCAAGGACAAGGTAAATAAGTGAACGGGCATATATGGAATGGGTTATGGGTAGCATTTTTTATATTTTGTTTATATGGAACTCAGCAACAGGAGTTCAGCAGAAAGCAAAGTTGCTTTTTCAGGTAGCAACCAGCGTGAATGAGGTTTCTAGGTCAGTAGGAGTGAAATAGGAATAGAAGCCAATAGTTGGAGCTGGAAATGATTCTGACATGCTTGGATTGGATTGGGGGGCAAGAAGGATGCAAAGACTGTGTTTACAGGCAGTTTCAGCTGCATATAGGCAGTAGTTAAGGTTCTGAACTTCCAGTGGGAACTCAAAGGGTGGTTTTGGTTTCACCCATGTTTAACTGGAAGAAGTTCTATCCTGATGTTGGATAGGCCCTAGACCAGGGGTGGGCAAACTTTTCCGTGCAAGGGCCACATTCAGAAATTCACAATTTTAAAGGGCCGCATAGTATATTAAGTAAAATAATTACTTCACCAGGTTATGATTCTGGGCGCCTCATATAGAACATAGAACAGTACAGCACAGAACAGGCCCTTCGGCCCTCGATGTTGTGCCGAGCAATGATCACCCTACTCAAGTCAACGTATCCACCCTATACCAGTAAGTAACCCAACAGCGCCCCCATTAACCTTAAAAAAAAATTTTTTTTAAATTTTGTTTTTGTTTTTTAATGACTTGTTTTTATGGTGGGCCGCATAAAGACCTTAGGCATGCGGCCCGCGGGCCGTAGTTTGCCCACCCCTGCCCTAGACAATGCAACAGCAGCTGCAAAATTGAGCGTACCGCCAGAGGCAAATGCTGGGTATATAGCACAGGGCAGAACGGTAGCACATTTGCTTCACAGCTTCAGGGTCTCAGGATCAATCCTGACTTGGGTCACTGTCTGTGCAGAGTCTGCAAGTTCTTCCCGCGTTTGTGTGGATTTCCTCCGGGTGCTCCGGTTTCCTCCACGGTCCAAAGATGTGCAGGTTAGGTGGATTGGCCATGGTAAATTGCCCTTAAGAGTCCAAAATGGTTTGGTGGAATTATTGGGATAGGGCGAGTGTGGACTTGGGTAGGCTGCTCTCTCCAAGGGCTGGTGTAGACTCGGTGGGCCGAATGGCCTCCTTCTGCACTGTAAATTCTATGATTCCATAAAAGCTAACTCCAAGCTTAATGTTTAAGGCAGATGAAGAAAAGGAGGCAACCATGAATGAAATGAAATGAAAATGAAATGAAAATCGCTTATTGTCACAAGTAGGCTTCAAATGAAGTTAGTGAAAAGCCCCTAGTCACCACATTACGGCGCCTGTTTGGGGAGGCTGTTATGGGAATTGAACTGTGCTGCTGGCCTGCCTTGGTCTGCTTTCAAAGCCAGCGATTTAGCCCTGTGCTAAACAGCCCCTTGTGGGAAATGAATCCCATTGTGGGAAATGTACTTACAGATGTCAAAGTCACAAATCTCTTAATGTCACTGTACTTTAAGAGAATGACTGGCATACGGTATCTAATCTGTTTTGACTACAGGTTTGATTTCCAGTGCCTATCTAAAAGGGGTCATGGAAAGGTGATTTTGAGTAACAGCTTCTGCAGTCATGTCTACACTTTTTTTAAAAAAACACTTTAGCTGAGGTTACATTCTATTCTATGGGGAAATAGTTTCTTGTGTTCTATTACTGTGTTGTTTTTGTTTATCTGGTTTAGATGGTAGACCTATGGCACCTCACTACCATCATTTACAGCACCGTTTTACACTTTGGTCTAGCTACTTCAATGCAAGAACCTAGAATGCTAGCATGTCAGAGTATATTTATGATTTTACACTGATACTATTGACTTAATTCCAGATTAAATTCTGTTCTGTCCAAATTAACACCATCGGGCTGTGGTCAGTTATTCACACACCAAGATCGGTGACAAAGTTTTATTTGTATTTACATTCAAGCCAGTCCCTAATCATTGAGCATCATGAATTTGAAGGCAGCATTTGGTAATGCTGCGCAAACGCAGCACCTTACAGCGGTGCAACAAGCTATTTCAGTTTTAAACCTCTGAATATCTTCTACAGCCATGGCGAAGTAACTTGTGCACAGATAATTAGATCCTGAATGTTACAAATTAATTACTGAAAGGGAAGAGTTTCTGAATGGCTAAGGAAACAAGCTTGAGCTGCGCGTGTGAAAGGGTAAGCAATAATAATAATTGCTTATTGTCACAAGTAGGCTTCAATGAAGTTACTGTGAAAATCCCTTCGTCTCCACATTCCGGCGCCTGTTCAGGGAGGCCGGTACGGTAATTGAACCCACGCTGCTGGCCTTGTTCTGCATTACAAGCCAGCTGTTTAGCCTACTGTGCAAAACATGCCCCAGTAGACAGGTCAGATGCTACCAGTCTTCAAAACTAAAAGGCTAATGACCGTTATTTCTCAAAATAGAATTGGGGCATTGTTTATTGTTGCCAGCTTAAAAATAAATAAAACTACATATCTGAGAAGTAATTAAAGAACATTATAGGCAGTGTACAGTGAAACCTGCAAGTGAGCAATGCATATTCTCTACTGCAAAGCAACAGAACCATCCTTAAATTAGTTAACCAGCGTCCTGGATCGGATTACAGCTAAACAAATGGGGCATGGGACTGCTGACTAGTGCCCAATTTATAAATTCATGCCGCTGCAAGCCATTTAAATCTGGCAGCAGCTTGAACTGGCAGAGGTTGTGTCCCGCATCCAGACACGTGTTCCAGCATAGTCAGAATACAAAACACTAACATTTTAATCATGATTCAAAATAAGTTAATCTTATTTCATATTATGGAGTTAAGATATTATAGGATTCTGACTTTTTAACTACATTAACGGCGCAAGTGGTCAGTTTCAAATGATGAACTTTATAAAGACATTATAAACTTTATAACTTCATACTTTAATTTAGCCAATTAATGTCAACTTTGATTGTTTTTTTTTGTTTTTTTAAGCAGGGCTGTACTGCAGGCATGGAAGCACATCATTCCTGCACCCTCAATGGTCATCGTTAGTCGATGAGATTGTGGCATTGGAGTAAAGCCCAATATCCAATACTCTACTAAACAGAGTTAGAATTTCAGAACACTCCCCAATAGAGAAATGCAAAGTTTGTTTTTCCAAACCCTTGGTATGCTTTTCTTTCCCCATGGCTTTGCAAATTTTCCCTTCTCAAATATTTATCCAATTGTCTTTTGAAAGTTGCTATTGAATTTGCTGGCAGACCCTTTTAGGCATTGCTTTCCAGATAACCTTCTACTACTTATGTTAATTTGCATGGTTACTGGCCCTTCTGCTAGTGGAAACAATTTATCCTTATTTATTTCATTCAGACCCTTCAATTTTGAATACCTCTATTAAATCTCCCTTTTGCTCTCTCTGCTGTAACCGTGTGTGTCAGCTATGGCTCAGATGGTAGCACACTCGTCGACAGGTTCCAGGTTCAAGTTCAACTCCCAGGGCTTGGTCACAAAAAAATAATCAAGGCCGAAATCCCATTGCAGTCCTGCGTGAGCAGTGCACTGTCAAGAGGTGCTGTTTTTCAGATGAAGCATTAAACCGAGACCCAACACCCTGCTTGGGTGGATGTAGAAGATCCCATTGCACTATTTTGCAGAGGAGGAAGTGAGTTAACGCCTGGTGTCCTGGCGAATAGTTGTCCCTCAATCAACATTACAAAAAATAAACGTAATTATCACTTTGCTGATTGCAAATTAGTTGCCACATTTCCTACATTACAATAGTGACAACATTTCATTGGCTGTAAGGTGCTTTGTAGTCACGAAAAGTGCTATATAAATGTAAGGCCTTTTTAAAAAAAAACAATCCCAGCTTCTCCAATCTTTCATCCCGTGGTATAATTCTAGTAAATCTCTTTGTCACCCTCTCTAAAGCCTGAAACATTTTCCTACTGATGTCCAGAATACTCCAGACGAGGCCGAACCAGTGGTTTATAAAAGGTTTTTCATAACTACCTTCTTTTGACACTTTATGATTCTATTTATAAAACCAAGAATCTGAAGTTTCCTTTTTAAAAAAAAGCCATATCAGCTTGTCCTGCCGCCATCAAAAGACTATACAAGGGTACATGAACCCACATGTTTCTGTTCCTGCCCCCTTTAAGATTGTACCATTTAGCTTGTATTAGTATATAAATAATTTAGTTAAGTTAAAATAAATAGGAATTTTATGAATCTTTGAAGTGTTAAATACAAGTTTTGAAATATAAATTTAATCTTATTTGTGCAAATGAAAATGCTCCCATTGTAGCAGATTGAAATAGTTAAAGGAGCAAAGTAAATATACTTTGGAATATGTATACATTTTATATATTCAACGATAATAGAAAAAGGATTCCATCTCTCAAGCTTCAATCGCTGGACCCAACTCCCAATATGTCACAAATATATCTTGTGCTCCCATTATATGAAAGTCCTTGACCCTCCATAAGTGGTATGCTCAAATGCCAAACAACAATTTCATCTAATACCCATGTCCAGTAGGGAATGCAGTTTAACTTCAGCCCTTGTTGAAAAGACAGCATTGCATTTGTTTGAAATCTATTTGCTATCTGTCACAGGCCTCTATATACAACCAGCATTGTGAAACTAGCCACATTAAAGGGACTGACTGGTGCTTGCTATTATATTCAAACTAATGCAATGTGGGGAGGGTCACACATTTTATTACCCAATTTAGTTTTTTTTTTCTAAAAGCTCTATAATTAAAATGCAGGTTTTACTGTAGCTGCATTCATCCTGAACTGATGGTCTGAAAATTTTGGCATTTTGATAAGGGCTGTAACTAAGGTTCAGCATTTCGAAAGTTCTGGTAGGACAGCAAAGCTTGTGCGCTGCTTTTCCAGGTCTTGGCCTTCAACTCTGCAGATGTGCATCCACAATCGACTCCAAAACAGATTCCCTGCTTCATCATCTTTGCTGTCCCCTTTTAACCAGGTAAATTTAACAGGAAGCAAAATATATCTGAGCCAAGCAGATAAAGCAGGGAACCGGAAACCATTACAGCACTGATTATAAGAAACAATTTTTTTTTTGTCAGCAAACCTCTATTGATCAAAAGCTCAATGTAAAGAACTAATACAGACCCAGAGAAATGTTTAAATATAACACTGAAATTGTAATGCTATCATACTTTACGTCTATTCATTTCAGAACTATATATATATATATATTTTTTTTTCTTTTAATACATTATTCATTTAAAAATTTTATGCAGCTTCTTGAGTTTTGTTCACAATACTACAAGTTCATTTTAGCTGTTCCTGCTTTATGACATAGTTCTGCAAGATGATCCCAGTGTTTTTTCCGGAGATAGCATTGGGATGTAAAGTCACTGTGGAAGACGAAGTTCCTGGCTGTGGTTCATGTGTTACAGAGCTTGGAGCTGTGTAAATATAGTTGAACCCTGCATTGTCTAACATGTCTGACCAGGCCCGATACTGAAATTCTGCAGCTCCCCAGTAGTTTCTAATACTGGATTCTGAACGATGGCCAGTAAGTGCCATGATCTCCCGTGCTCCAAGGCCAGCGTCACACAGGAGTCGGACAGTTGTAGTTCTGAGGGAATGGTTGGTGTACCTCTGGGAGAGTCTGGCAGCAATACTTATTCTAGGCATCATACTTCCAAGATAATTTACCCCCATTGGCTCCCTTTTATACCAGACAGCCTGTTCCCGTAACTGTTCTGGTGTTAATTTTAGAGGGTGAAGGTAGAATGCAGGAGGGTCTGGTGGCAGCTTTGATATATAAAGTTCAAGCGAAGTGACTGGGCAGTTTACATCTCCTGGCATATCATACATTCGGCCCAATTTCAATGGGTCCTCGCGGCTTCTGCTTTTCCCTGTATATTTTAGCATTGCATAGCGTCGTCCATTGGGATCTCGCTTAATAACAAAAGCATCTGGAGGGAGATCCCGAAGGATTTCCCGTCCACGCTTTGCAAAGTGTAACTGTAGGTCAAACCACACTTTGTTCACAAGTGCAATGGGTGTGTGAAGTCCTAGGACACCAGATGTTCTGATTTTTCGAAGGTCAGCAGCATTAATAGGGGGATGGTGGTTTGTTTCATCCTTCCCTTGTTTTCTGAGTATCTTCAGCACTCCTAGAAACACATTATTGGCACTACTGAATTCCTTATCCTGCATCAGGCAGATCTGCCGGCTGTGAGGAGGCATCTTGAGGTGCCTGTTCAAACCTGCCCGGATGGATTTGTAACTGGAAATGCTATAGGTGTTACCATCATGATTCCTTACAGTGCCATAAAATTCTCTCAAAATACTGTTAAGTTCGTCCACTGACATTTTTTCAAATTTTTCATCTCTGTCTTTTTCAATAAGCCACTGTTTGAGGATATTTACTGCCCAGTCTGTCTGCTTGCGGGTGTTCTTCTCGTTGCGTTCCTCCTCAAGTCCAATAAGATCCTCTTCAGTCACACTAACGTGCCGTCTGGTTCCATCCAAAAGCTCGTCGCTGGCAATTCGTTCCTCTGTCATTTGGTCCTCATAACTGAGCAGTGTGCTGCCATCGAAAATGCCATAGGTGTAGAGAGGGGAATGAGACGCTGTTTTTTCGGACAGCTGTGAATTGCGGAGTAATATGTAATGTTTTGATATAATTCTTTAAATTAAAATAAAAAACTACACAAAATAACCCAGCAGGTGGCGTTTGTTAAGGTTTCTGCAGGGGTGTGCTAACATTCAATAGCTCACACCCTATTAATCAATCTCTTTCACACATTACAAACCATGGCATTACATGTTGTCATACATACAGAAAGAGACAGATTTGCTTTCAGTTTGAAAAACGTGATGCTAAATCTCTTTTGTAACTACCAGACCTTTCAACTATTGAGATATTTGATGGAAGAAAAAAATCAAATGGGGAAAGACACACTGATATCATATATGTATTCTCTAGAAGAACTGGAAAAACTTTAGTGCTGCAAAGAAGAGAATCTGCGACAGAGATTTGAAAAGGCTTACGAGTTCCGTAAACGAACCTTCACTGACTGAACAACTTCCGTTTCTGCGCTGTGTCGCGCTGAGCGATGAGTTAACCAGGCGTAGAATTTAAGGCTGTTGGAAATGTGCGGCATTGTCGCATCCCAATCAGAATACTTCACTCGGTTGAAGGTACGTGAACATTTGTGACGGCATCTCTTTTTGAGGATTCAATCCAACCACATTACGCTGTGCAGTTTTATTTAGAGAATCTTTCCAGTTTATTTAGAGAATGCACAATTAACAATTTTCCCCCTCTCTCCACCCAAGTTGTTTTTTTTTGCTGTTTTAAAACAAGACCACTCACCAGCGATACTTTTCACAACTCTCTTCTGTCTGGTGAGGCTAAAGATGTGAATATACCACATAATACAGATGCTGCATGTTCTCTCCCACCCCCCTCCCCACCACCAAATTGCATCTCTTTGGGTACTTGTGGAAGGTCTTTGTCATATTTATTGTCTCATATTCTATACTTAAGCATTCTTACCTTTAAGAAAACAAAAAGGCCCCCAAAACATACTTTAAAAAAAGAAATGTTGTAGCTTTAATTCTGCCAAGGTTCTCTGTAGGCTTTGAAGGAAGTCAGATTTGCTTATGAAAAAGAGTTAATTATATCACAATTCATTTTCAGTGGGAATTGTAGACTTTGAAGAAAGTGAGATTTGCTTATGAAAAAGAGTTAATTATATCACAATTCATTGTCAGTGGAAATGTTAACTTACAGAAGAACAACATTACCTCCCCCCTTAGAGCCTTACTGTTAATACGTAACAAAGTGATCCATGCCTGACTACTGAGAAAGGAACAATGTGGCGATCAGGTCAATTATTCTTCTGTA
This sequence comes from Scyliorhinus canicula, assembly GCF_902713615.1. NCBI lineage: Eukaryota > Metazoa > Chordata > Chondrichthyes > Carcharhiniformes > Scyliorhinidae > Scyliorhinus > Scyliorhinus canicula. The sequence goes on from NC_052168.1 coordinate 15,733,875, forward strand.
CAAACAGCAACCACATTCTACCCAAAGGGATAATTGTATTATTTCACCACTGGCTAGGAGAGACAACGAGTGAGACTGCAGCTAACTACAACTGGTGGTATGATGTGCATTGATATATATCTGTTGTACCCACCTGGTTGCCACTAGGCGGTGCTTTCTTAGCAGCCGGTGACTCTGCTGGAACAGCAGGAGGATGTCTCTGGGTGGCCTGGCTGAAGCTGTTTTCTGTTAATAGAATGGAAGCATTATTTAACATTCAAGTTTGATACAAGGACGTTGACACAGAAACGCAAAAAGGTCAACTCAAGCTTCCTCGCAGCAGATTTTCGGCCTTGACGTTCATGGATTCAATTTATGGATTGAATCTAGCTCACACACTGATATATAACTCTGTCCACCAGCTATTATAATGAACCCCAAAACCTTTGACTACCTGGGTTTCTTACATCCCTAACACAAAGTAATGGGTTTACATCAGAAATTAGTAACTTGTCAAGAGAATGTCATTTTATAAACCTTTCAACATTTTAAGACCTTTAAACTAATACAGCTTTACATTCTCAAGTTCTCATGTTGATGAAAAGGCAACCAGATAGATGGATTGTACTTTTGAAAGTTTCATAACAAAGTTTCTATTTTGATTTATACTTGCAGGCACAGCATTAACGCATATGCTTTATAAATATGGAATTTATTACAGGAATGGAGAACCAAACATTTAAATATAGATTAGTTACATTGGTTGCATTCTCAAATACATATTTCCATACTGAGTAGATTCTGAGCAAACAACAGATATCAGGATGCCTTTCGTTATGAAGTATTATTATTTTCTGGGCTATTGTAAAATGCAGCAGTAGCTTGAATATCCCCATGCGCATTATGCTAAGCAACATTTACAAGATATTGGGCACAATCTACCAGCCATGCTGCGTCCAAAAGGCAGCATGCCGTGATGCAACGTGGCTGGTAAATGATGGGACACCCCGCTCGTGGGATCTACCCGATTCGCCATGCCTCGCGAGACATCTCGCGATGTGAAGCCCCCATCCCCTCCCATTGTGAACAAAGAACAAAGAAAAGTACAGCACGGGAACAGGCCCTCCAAGCCCGTGCCGACCATGCTGCACGTCTAAACAAAAATCTTCTACACTTCCTGGGTCAGTATCCCTCTATTCCCATCCTATTCATGTATTTGTCAAGATGCCCCTTAAATGTCACTATCGTCCCTGCTTCCACCACCTCCTTGGGCAGTGAGTTCCAGGCACCCACTACCCTCTGTGTAAAAAACTTGCCTCGTACATCTCCTCTAAACCTTGCCCCTCGCACCTTAAACCTATGCCCCCTAGTAATTGACCCCTCTACCCTGGGGAAAAGCCTCTGACTATCCACTCTGTCTATGCCCCTCATAATTTTGTAGACCTCTATCAGCTCGCCCCTCAACCTCCGTCGTTCCAGTGAGAACAAACAGAGTTTATTCAACCGCTCCTCATAGCTAATGCCCTCCATGCCAGGCAACATCCGGGTAAATCTCTTCTGCACCCTCTCTAAGGCCTCCACATCCTTCTGGTAATGTGGCGACCAGAATTGAACACTATACTCCCAAGCATGGCCTAACTAAGGTTCTATACAGCTGCAATATGACTTGCCAATTCTTATACTCAATGCCCCGGCCAATGAAGGCAAACATGTCGTATGCCTTCTTGACTACCTTCTCCACCTGCGTTGCCCCTTTCAGTGACCTGTGGACCTATACACCTAGATCTCTCTGACTGTCAATACTCTTGAGGGTTCTACCATTCACTGTATATTCCCTACATGCATTAGACCTTCCAAAATGCATTACCGCACATTTGTCTGGATTAAACTCCATCTGCCATCTCTCCGCCCAAGTATCCAAACAATCTAAATCCTGCTGTATCCTCTGACAGTCCTCATCGCTATCCGCAATTCCACCAACCTTTGCGTCATCTGCAAACTTACTAATCAGACTAGTTACATTTTCCTCCAAATCATTTATATATACTATGAACAGCAACGGTCCCAGCACTGATCCCTGCAGAACACCACTAGTCACAGCCCTCCAATCAGAAAAGCACCCTTCCATTGCTACTCTCTGCCTTCTATGACCTAGCCAGTTCTGTATCCATCTTGCCAGCTCACCCCTGATCCCGTGTGACTTCACCTTTTGTACCAGTCTACCATGAGGGACCTTGTCAAAGGCCTTACTGAAGTCCATATAGACAACATCAACTGCCCTATCTGCATCAATCATCTTTGTGACCTCTTGAAAAAACTCTATCAAGTTAGTGAGACACGACCTCCCCTTCACAAAACCATGCTGCCTCTCACTAATACAACCATTTGCTTCAAAATGGGAGTAGATCCTGTCTCGAAGAATTCTCTCCAGTAATTTACCTACCACTGACACAAGGCTCACTGGCCTATAGTTCCCTGGATTATCCTTGCCACCCTTCTTAAACAAAGGAACAACATTGGCTATTCTCCAGTCCTCCGGGACATCACCTGAAGACAGTGAGGATCCAAAGATTTCTGTGAAGGCCTCAGCAATTTCCTCTCTAGCCTCCTTCAGTATTCTGGGATAGATCCCATCAGGCCCTGGGGACTTATCCACCTTAATATTTTCAAGATGCCCAACACCTCGTCTTTTTGGATCTCAATGTGACCCAGGCTATCTACACACCCTTCTCCAGACTCAACATCCACCAATTCCTTCTCTTTGGTGAATACTGATGCAAAGTATTCATTTAGTCCCTCACCTATTTCCTCTGGCTCCACATGTAGATTCCCTTGTCTATCCTTCAGTGGGCCAACCCTTTCCCTGGCTACCCTCTTGCTTTTTATGTACGTGTAAAAAGCCTTGGGATTTTCCTTAACACTATTTGCCAATGACTTTTTTTGATGAGGCCTACAATATCTCTCGTTATCCAAGGTTCCCGAAATTTGCCGTATTTATCCTTCTTCCACACAGGAACATGCTGGTCCTGAAGTCTTTTTAACTGACATTTGAAAGCCTCCCACATGTCAGATGTTGATTTACCCTCAAACATCTGCCCCCAGTCTAGGTTCTTCAGTTCCCGCCTAATATTGTTATAATTAGCCTTCTCCCAATTTAGCACATTCACCCTCGGACCACTCTTATCCTTGTACACCAGCACTTTAAAACTTACTGTTCCTGAAATGGTCCCCTACTGAAACTTCTACCACCTGGCCGGGCTCATTCCCCGATACCAGGTCTAGTACAGCCCCTTCCCCAGTTGGACTGTCTACATATTGTTTTAAGAAGCCCTCCTGGATGCTCCTTACAAACTCTGCCCCGTCTAAGCCCCTAGCACTAAGTGAGTCCCAGTCAAAATTGGGGAAGTTGAAGTCTCCCATCACAACAACCCTGTTGTTTTTACTCGTTTCCAAAATCTGTCTACCTATCTGCTCCTCTATCTCCCGCTGGCTGTTGAGAGGCCTGTAGTAAACCCCCAACATTGTGACTTCACCCTTCTTATTCCTGATCTCTACCCATATAGCCCCACTGCCCTTTGAGGTGTCCTCCCGTAGCACAACTGTGATATTCTCCCTAACCAGTAGGTTAGGGAGGATAATCTTTTTGGCAAATCGGTCCATTAGAGCTAGACAGCTAGTCTCACTCCAATATGCAGTTCCCGGAGGTAACCAAGGTGTTGGGAACTATCCCCTTCACCTTGGAGACCTCGGGTGAGCACAGTTCAGTACGGGTCTCTACATATGGAGACCAGACGGAACGACACACATGGGAGTCTCCGAGGGGACAGGTGCGTGGCCTCTGGGCAGGGTGGTACCCTGGCCCTGCCAGGGCCACCTGGGCACTGTCAGCCTGGCCGTGTCACCTGGGTGCCAGCCTAGTACTGCAAAGGTGCTCAGATGGCATTGCACTGCCAGGCTGACAATTTTTGTGCAGTGGTGATCAGAGAGGGATGTCCTGCGTGTGTGTGTTGGGGGGGGGGGGGGGGAAGGGGGGGGGGGGGGGGGCTGAGAATGTATAGACCCCTTAGAGTGAGTTGGGGCTGGTTCGGGGGCTCAAGCCTGATCTCTCCCTGCACCGAGGAGTTTCTGCAAGCAGGACTCCTCCAGTTCAGGAAACAGGACAAAATGCGGCTTTGGCTGCACGTTCGCTGCCGAGGCCCCATATCTAACCAGAGTCACGTTAAATAGCGTATTTCGCGGTGCTGCAAGCACCAGGAAACACGTGGCTAAACCCCCTCGCCAAGGGACATAGTTCTCATTTGGTTAAATCACGCCTGTTAGCTTTTTGTAGGCCATGGGTATTAAAAATAGATATTGCAGTCAGCTGCAGCATCGCTTGTAGTGCTCTAAAAGTTAAGGGTAGGGATATATCACCACATACTACAGAGTATTATTCTGCTGCTGAAATGCGGTGTGCTTAACTTTAAGTCTACAAGATATAATTGTTCTGCATTCTTAGACTTGATGCTTGGCGTCACCTCTATCCCCTATGATGGAAATCACCAGGATTTACATATTTCAATTCTTATGCCTGTTGACAGTTTTTCTATTCTGAATAGCTGGCTTCCTTTTAGCTGATATTGTGAACGGTTCCTTCAACTCAGGTACTGTCCCCTGCCTTCCAAAGATGCAACACCGTTGTCTCAGAAATCCCCAATTCTACAGCATCCTCCTCCAATGCCACTCCTGCATTGCCTAGCCGAATGGGACTGGATTCACCTAGTTCCTACCTATCCAGTAGGAGCCAGAAAATCTCCTGCAATGGTTTATCTTCCTGCTATTATCTCTTAAAATGCCCAAGGAACTAATCTTAGACCCTTCCAGTTTCTTACTTACATGATATCCCTCAGCAACATAATCTGAGAACACATCAGATTCCACATGTACACTGACACCACCAGGCTCTAGTTCATCATTGCAATAGACAACTGAACTGCCTCTGTGATTTATGTGAATGCTTGTCCAGCATCCAACACTAACCCACACCAAGTTCCACTCACCCACCATCAACATTTACTGCCCTGCACTGGCTCCGGACCTGGAAATAATTCTCATCCTTGATTGCAAATTGCTCCAAGGCCTTTTCCTTGCACCTTTCTATCTCGGCAACATCCTCCAACCCTGTAACGATCCAAGATATCTACACTCCAGTCCCTTGCTAATCTCTGATTTTAATTGCATCACCACTGGCAACCCAGGAATTTCCTCCTGAAACATCTTTGCCCCTCTCTCCTCCTTGAAGATATCCTTTAAAATCTAACTCTTTCACCGAGTCACTTGTCCCAATAGCTCTTTGTGATTGGTGTCAAATTTTGTTTGTCAACGCTTTTATGAATTATTTTAGGATGTTTTTGTATGTTAAGCAGTTATGTAAACAGAGTGAAATTATTCGACTGCTCTGATGGAACCATATTTAACATGATCTGTACCACGCTCAGAGTCTAAATAAACAGTCTGAAGACACTCTGACTTTAAATTATTATAAACAGATTTTGCAAACTGGAGGTAAAAACCAACCACCCTGCTATACCAAATATATTAGAGAGCATCTTCCATGGCATTTTTTCACAGTCAGTGGATAACACGTGATTTTACCAGATGTAATGTGAAACATATTATTCTGGTAAGGCAGTGTCCTTTAAGGGGCCCAACTGTTAATAAAGTACAAACTCAGGTCAGATTCTAAAGCTCTGTTCAGAGTCATCTTCATACCTGAAGCACCCAGAATTATTTTGCACCGGCAACAAAGTGGCACTTGGACATGCAAATACACGTACATATTTTTTAAAAAAGGTATATATTTTTTAAAATTACATACATTTTTAACCAAATTTTTAGTCCATTACTATCCTCCTACATTTCCAGACATTAGATCATCTGCAAACTTTTATATTATTCCTTGTATAAGCATGGTTACTAATATTACAAATCCTAACATTGACTCCCAGGGACATAGAACATAGAACGATACAGCGCAGTACAGGCCCTTCGGCCCACGATGTTGCACCGACATGGGAAGTCAAAAACTAAAGGCCATCTAACCTACACTATGCCATTATCATCCATATGCTTATCCAATAAACTTTTAAATGCCCTCAATGTTGGCGAGTTCACTACTGTTGCAGGTAGGGCATTCCACGGCCTCACCACTCTTTGCGTAAAAAACCTACCCCTGACCTCGGTCCTATATCTATTACCCCTCAATTTAAGGCTATGTCCCCTCGTGCTAGCCACCTCCATCCGCGGGAGAAGGCTCTCACTGTCCACCCTATCTAACCCTCTGATCATTTTGTATGCCTCTATTAAGTCACCTTCTTCTCTCTAATGAAAACAACCTCAAGTCCATCAGCCTTTCCTCATAAGATTTTCCCTCCATACCAGGCAACATCCTGGTAAATCTCCTCTGCACCCGTTCCAAAGCTTCCACGTCCTTCCTATAATGAGGCGACCAGAACTGTACGCAATACTCCAAATGTGGCCGTACCTTATACATTATACCGTATACATCATTGTGTATTTCCCAACTACTGGAACAATACCTCATTTGAATATATTTACTGTGTGTAATTGATTCATGGGATATGGGTGTGCCCAGCAAGACTAGTATTTACTGCCATTCCTAATTGCCTTCAAGGTCGCTGTGAGCTACCTTTGTGAACCGCTGTAATCCATATGGCATTGATATACTCCCCTTTTATTTTGCTGTTACAATTTTTGATCCATGGGTGTTAATGGACATGTATCTTTAAGTCAAGAAGCAGGACATAACAAGTCAAGAAGCAGGAGAGAACATTTTGCTAGTTTGAACAGGAGTTTCAGATTTGTCAGCACTAGAGAGAGAGAGAAAGAGAGATGTGCTGAGACTCTTTTTACTGATTGGTTGGCACTAAAGGCTGTACTCTGCCTGTTAGCAGAGGGGAGGCGATTGGATCCTGTCCCAGTGGGATGGTTCTCAAGAGACCTGAAGGTTTCAGATTGACTCCTAGACACAAATCTACAGGATCTACAGGAAAACCATTACAGGCTGCACAAGACCAGGACCCACTATCTCTCTCTTACTGTCCAGAAAGGCTGTGCGTGCTGTATTTCTAAAACTATAAAGTCCTGAATGGAGCTACTTCAAACACTGTGAACTGAAAGCAAGGTTTGAAGAGGAACAGGGTACTGGAAACACCCATCTGAAACAAAGACTCTTTTTCTCCTTTACTTACTTTTTTCTACCCCATGTGCTTGTCTGTCGTGTGTGTGTAGGGTTTTGGGGTGGGGGGGGGGGGGGGGGGAAATTAAAACTCGCGGTTAGGAATTAGATAATAGTTAACCAGCTGTATTTTCTGCACATTTCATAATAGTTCTTGTTATAATAAATAGTTATTGTGTTTAAACTTATAAACCTGATGACTATAATTATTGGACTGTCAAGGACCAAAGACTTTGATTATTTTTCTAAGCATTATTGGTTAATTCACTTGACTCTGGGTCAAGTGGGTCTTGAATGGACCACGCATAATATCCAGTGTTGCTGGGGAGGGAGTTCCAGGATTCTGACCCAGGTGATGAAGGAACTGCAACATTTTCCCCATTACTCTCAACCTTCTCTGCTCTAAAGAAAACAATTTCACCTTGTTAGATTACTGAGGCCCACTGAAGTATTGAGACGGGTTTTTTACTGATGCTGAGGTAGAATGCATTTCATGAATCTGTGTAAAGGATTACCTGGTGCTTATTACCTGGGATTTTCCCATCTTCCTGCACATTCCTTAAATCGGTTAAATATTTTCCTCAAGCCCCATTCAATTCCCTGATCATCCTGATTGGCAGGACCTCCCATTAACCATTATAGTAAAACATTCCATATTCCAATTAGCCATTCCATTTTTACAGCACATGCCAATGAATCTGGAAGACATATGGGTAAACACCTCCTCCTGAACCCCGTACCAGACTAAAAGCAAATCTTGTGAGGGGGATGTTTTCTGTTCAGTTTCTGCCCACAAAGGTGTGACAATAGACATTTATTTTTATATAAAAACAGGACAGCAACTCTAAGCTCCCATTTTCTGCAACAGGAACTCACTAGGAAGCAAGTGTGGGAGTCTTACAGTCACAAGCCTGTCTTTTAAAGTACACAAGACATCACTTGTTTGAACCATGTAAGGATTTCTGTTACATTGTCCTAAAAGACTCTTGAAAGATAAATAGATTATTTTTCATTGATATGTGTTAGCCCTTACCCTAAACTTGTACCATTAATTTTATAAAATGCAATAGAACTATGTGGTGCTACAGACAACAACATTCATATTTGCGAGAAAAGGAATCTTAATTCACACCTTTCCAAAACACTGAGATGTTGGTTTATTGTAGCCCCATTAATATCTTTAATTGAGACACAGCTGTACTTTATTATAGAGGGGTGTTGTTTTTTCTTTCTTTTTAAAAAATTTACCCAATTCATTTTTTCCAATTAAGGGGCAATTTAGCGTGGGCAATTTAGCGTGGCCAATCCACCTAGCCTGCACATCTTTGGGTTGCAGGGGCGAAACCCACGCAGACACGGGGAGATTTGCCTCACGGTAGCATGGTAGTTAGCATCAATGCTTCACAGCTCCAGGGTCCCAGGTTCGATTCCCGGCTGGGTCACTGTCTGTGTGGAGTCTGCACGTCCTCCCCGTGTGTGCGTGGGTTTCCTCCGGGTGCTCCGGTTTCCTCCCACAGTCCAAAGATGTGCGGGTTAGGTGGATTGGCCATGATAAATTGCCCGTAGTGTAAGGTTAATGGGGGGATTGTTGGGTTATGGGTATAGGGTGGATACGTGGGTTTGAGTAGGGTGATCATTGTTCGGCACAACATTGAGGGCCGAAGGGCCTGTTCTGTGCTGTACTGTTCTATGTTCTATGTTCTATTGTGCAAACTCCAAACGGACAGTGACCCAGAGCCGGGATCGAACCTGAGACCTCGGTGCCGGGGGTGTTGATTTTTATTTTGAAGTGACATTGTGGCCCTCAATATTTCAATAAACCTCTGGGTAACTTGCCTTTTATAGCTCAATCCTATCCCTCAACCAACATTTACAAGTTTACTGATGGTGAAAAGTAGCCAGCACAAGACTAACAATCAACCTAAATTATGTAATTATTTCACTACAAGCACAAACATGTTGAACAGTAGTTCAGTTTCAATACACACAGTTACATTCTGATTGTCCACTCACCTGCTCTGGGAACTCCTGCATTGGTGCTGTCTGAACTGACTGTTAATGGCTGACTTGACGGTGCAGAAACTTGTACCTGGCTGCAAGTCTGTGAAGGCCTTGGTTGTACTGGTGCTCTAGTATTAGAAGGGTTAAATTGTCCTGGGGAAGTCAAAGATGGTTGCACTGTCCGGGAAATCGGAGGTGAAAGAATAGGCGGAGTACTGGTCACAGAAGCCACGGTAGCAGTCTGACCTGAAGCAACACTACTTATCTGCATTGGCCCCATACTTCCAGGGGACTTCCTTTGGACTCCTGGGCTTGGCAAAGAAGGACTAGCACCATTTGCTTTTGCTACATTTGTCGATATCTGCGGTGCAAGTGGCTTGGAGAGGTTGTTAAGCGTGGGTTGAGATTGAACAGGTAAAAACTCAATTCCAGGTTGCTGATTCGTCATCAAAGTATTTGCTGAGGGCTGCAGAAGCTGAGGTTGGGAAGACATTGCCACTGGAACTGTAAGCAATACTGGCACTGACTGGAGAGATACTGGCATAGGCTGGTTACTGCCAGAGGTCGACAGCGACTGACTGTTTCCTACTACTGCTGCAGTTGCTGGGAGCACAGGAGTGACCACAGCACCAGATGTCCCTGCATTCTGAGGCTTTGTCTGTCCGCCAACTACCTGAGGAGGTGTAAAGTTTGTAATACCTGCAACAGCAAAATATCTTCCAATTAGAATCTGTAAATAGAAATTTCCATTTCCCCCACCCCCAGTCCCCAAACTTCTCCTTTGGAACCCCAATCATGACAACGTAATATGAGTCAGTCAAAAGGGTTAGAGGAGTCCGGTATGCAGATGACACTCCGACTACCTTCAATATGACTGACGTTAAGGTAGTATAATACAAAGGGTCATTGACCCTTGTAGTACAATATGCTGCATGAAAGGGCATATCAGTTGTAGAGTCAATGATGCATTGACGTTTCTCTGGGCATTGGTAGGTGCTGATGCTTTCTTTGTGCACACACGCACGCACACACAGCAGCAGAGTGCCTTCCTACAGCAATATGGAATGTATAGTCATTAATGGGAACTAGAAAAAAATTCCAGTATGTAAGTTTACACAATCCTCAGTTAAGCAAGAGAATGGCAGTTTAATGCTTGAAAGTAAAATTCTGTCTTTCCATTCTCTCCTCCTCTTCCCATCTCAGGGTGGTATATCTGCCAGCACTCAATCTGCTGACCCGAATAGAAATAAATTAAAACCAAGTTGAACTAGTTGGATGGCAAACAGTGCTGGGATTCAAGCAACTGGTTCAAAGGGGAAGGTGAAAGGTTTGAAAGTCCTTGAGAAATAGACAATTTCAATGCCCCCCACCCACATAATTAACCAGTACAGAATTGAATGCCCATAAAATGGATGTTTAAAAAGTTACACGGTATGTGGGGGCTGAAGTTACAGGCACCTTCTGATTTTCATTAGGTGGGGAACTGATGTGTCAGTATAGTTACAAAGTACTACTGAACTTCATTAAACAATCCAATACTTTTTTTGTTGTTGCAAGTACCTGTATTACTGGAGTTTGCAGAGTGCTGGGCTGATGCTACACTGTCTGCCATATTTCTTCTTAAGTCCAGCATCTGCCTTACTGTTCCACTGAAAAAAACAAAATGGAAACACAAATCGTTCACAAGAATCTACCACTGTCAGGCACCTATCTATAATTTCCCAAACCTCTCATCTTTCCTGGATCAATTTTCTCATATCAACTTTATCCCATAATAGTGTGGGCAGCTGCAAAGACAGCAAAACAGGGTCCTGCATTCACAAATTAAAATGGAAACCATTATAAAGTAGAGAAGATTTATTGGGAGAGCGAGTTTAAAAAATCAATTAGCCAATCATGATAAGTCTTACAACACCAGGTTAAAGTCCAACATGTTTGTTTCAAACACTAGCTTTCGGAACACTGCTCCTTCCTCAGGTGAATGGAGCAGTGCTCCGAAAGCTAGTGTTTGAAACAAACATGTTGGACTGTAGCCTGGTGTTGCAAGACTTCTTACTGTGCTCACCCCAGTCCAACGCTGGCATCTCCATTTCCGCTGTTCAGTCAATCAGCAACAAGGAGGAACACGTTGAGGATTGATGTTAGAAGCAGAAAAAGGGAGTTTAAATGTAAGGTTTTACTAATTAGTGCCCATGTTGAGTGCATCATATTTAGAAAGCAAATTAAATTTAAAGGGTAGTACAGTGTGTTGCTTCACAGTGCCAGGATCCCAGGTTTGTTTCCCAGCTTGGGTCACTGTCTGTGCAGAGTCTGCACGTTCTCCCCATGTCTGCGTGGGTTTCCTCTGGTACTCCGGTTTCCTCCCACAAGTCCCGAAAGACGTGCTGTTAGGTGATTTGGACATTCTGAATTCTCCCTCCGTGTACCCAAACAGGTGCCGGAATGTGGCTTTTCACAGTAACTTAATTGCAGTGTTAATGTAAACCTATTTGTGACAATAAGGATCATTAAAAAAATAAAGGAAGCCACAGAAAGATATGGGTGAAGTGCAGGCAAGTAGGAGTAAGTAGACAAAACTTTGACGGTGAAGTTAGCACCAGGGCAACAGGCCAAATAACCTCCTTTATACATAAATTTCTATACTCTATGTAATCTTGAGATCCAGATAGCAGTCATTGAAATGCAGCTGTTACGTTCGTGATTAAAATCATCAGCCTCCTTGGTCAATACTATTATTTGTCAAATGGCAATTCGGGAAAGTTTGTTTCTTCATGTGATGCAGCCTTTATTACAATGGGGAGGAATTAGCTGACCAATAGCTGGACATTACAGACGTTACAAAATTGCAAACTTCGTGACCGAGTCTGTACCATACCTAAAATCTTGCCTATTTTCGGGTTGGGCGGGTAGAATGTTGAGGGTATTTTTTCAAGTAAGGAAGGCCAAGATGCCAAAGAAAACATCAGCTGTGAAATTCTTTGAGGCTGCTTCAGACCCATCAGTGTTACTCTGCCCAAGTGTGGCAGAAGCTCTGGTTATGCAAACAAATGAAGGTCCCACTGCAATTTAGTGGAATGCTGGTGTGGACTGGGAGCAACTTCAAGGAATTTCACAGACACAAAGAAAGACCAAAGATGTCAGTGAGGTGGGAAATTCAGTTGATGACAGCTTAAAGAAATGATCTGAGACACTGAGACAAGTAGAAACATTGATTATTTAAAAAATACAAGGTATGTGATTTTACAGCTTCCTCAATGCTTTGTCCTTTATTTATTCAGCATTTTAGAGAAACTTAATCAATATCGTTGTTGCAATTAGTTCAAATGTTAGTGAGACACGGGTTGAAATTTGTGTTCTGGACTTGTAGATTCTTCATCAGAACTTAATAAAAGTTAATTCCCTGCTTTGGTAAATTACTCATCTTTTGAAGTATTATATTATAACGAATGCATCACACTGCAATTGCTCACTGCCCACCCTACAAGGAGATAAACCGCTAAGGCCAACAGGTCACCCTGAAACAGATTTGGAAGCTCACTAATTTCTCACACTCCTTCACAGTATCTGCCACTATTCCAAGACCCCTTCTGTCATCACACTAGCAATGTGCAATTATCGTTTTATGGCCTTTGATTTTTACATTGACCTCAGATCCTGAATAGTTATTTTTTTTCCACACTCCAGTATCTCCTAATTTTGACAGAATAGCCTTGCTGCACCTTCCCCAAGGTACTCTGAACCCCGCGACGAGCAGTCCAGCAGCATTCACTGAAACAAGGTTCTGCAAGGGGCGGCAGGCTGTCTTAGCTCATGTGCTCAAATGTATACTTTGAACAATGACATTATAGCAGCTGGCAAAAAATGTTCTCACTGCACCTATGTTAATGAACTTTTATGAACAACCACTTTGACATTTTCTAGTGCTGACCTTTCAGTGAATCACTTTTTAATTTACACTTCAAGAAATTCCTTTTCAGTTTAGTTTGTGCAGCTGTCAGGTATTCAAAGTTTATATTTTAATTGGCACCAAAGGCTTATACCAACTGGGATTATGCGACAAAGCAACAAAAGCAGGAGAAAAGGGAGCAAAACCCTGTTTCTCCCCACACACCTATCCTCAGGGAAATTCTTCTCTACCCAAAGACTTTTGGCTACAGATTGGTCTGCCCAGTCATCCGAGGACAGACAAATCATGAAGCCTGTTAGAAGTCATCCTCCTTTCAGGGGCTGGGAGATTTCTCGACAAAGACTATGGACTAAGACTTGCCGAGAACATTTAATCTGTCCAACAAAATCAATTCTTATGCCCTTAAACAAGTGGATATATTTAAACAACTTTTGAGTAAAAAGAACCTCCTTACCTGCGACACTGCAGGCCACCAGAAGCACCAGGAGAGTTGTAGGATTTGCTGGGAGAGACAGGTTGCGTAGATTGGAGTCCAGATGATTGCTGAGGTGTGGAGACGGCTGGATTCTGGATAAATAAAAAACGGATTAAGTATGGGTGTGTCAAAATGAAAAAGTACCATTGAATTTTATTTTTCAACATCACAATACCCCCCTAAAGGGTGAAACCTAGCAGCCTCTGGCACATTAAGTTAGCTATTTTTTAAAAATGTATTCTATTTGGTTTGAAACAGTCTATTTAAATGGTGCACACAGCTGTCTACATGTTGCTTGAATTGGAAATGAGCAGTCGGAGTACAACTGAAGCTTCAACAAACAGCCAATTCATATTTGCACTCCTGATCTTTCAGAGGGTCGGCAAATATTTCTACAACTTACTTTATTTTAGTCCCTTTCATCTGTCAGGTTTCCAAACTTCATGGAAACACAGAAAATAAGTGTATTCGGCTCTAGGAGCCTACTCCACCTTTCAATATGATCATATCTGAAAGGTGTCGAGGGGTATGGGGAGAGTAGGGGAGCGTGACATTGAGTCTAGAAATCTACTCCCTTCTTAAATATATTCAATGACGGCCTGCTCAGCCTTCTGGTAGAGAATTCCACAGGTTCTGGGTGAAGAGATTTCTCCTCATCTCAGTCCTAAATGGCCTGCCCACTACCCAGACTGTGACCCCTTGTTCTAGAACCACTTCCCCTCCCACCCATAGGAAACAGCATCCCTGCATCCTGTCTATGCAGCCCTGTTGGAATTTTACACATTTCAATGAGATCACATCTCATTTTTCTAAACTCCAGTGGATACAAGCCGAGTCGACCCAATCTTTCCTCATATGACAATCCTGCCACCCCATGAATCAGTCTGGTGAACTTTTGCTGCACTCTCTCGATGACAAGTATGTCTTTTCTTAGGAAAGGAGACCAAAACTGCATGCAAAGCTCCAGGTGTAGTCTCACCAAGGACCTGTACAGCTACAGCAAGACATCCAGGGACACCCAGGTCCCTTTGTACATCAACATTTTTCAATCAGTCACTATTTAAATAATACTCTATCATTCTGTGTTTCATACTGAAATGGATAACTTCACACTTATCCACACAATGTTGCAACTGCCATGTGCCCATTTATTCAACTGGTCTAAATCGCCTTGAAATTTTTAAAATATCCTCCTCGCCATTCACATTCCCATCAAATTTTATGTTGTCTTGGTATTGTGAATAGCTGGGCCCAAGCACTGATCACTAGTCACTGCCTGCCACTTCAAAAACCCCATTTATTCCTACTTCTTTTCTTTAGAACATAGAACAGTACAGCACAGAACAGGCCCTTCGGCCCTCAATGTTGTGCCGAGCCATGATCACCCTACTCAAACCCACGTATCCACCCTCTACCTGTAACCCAACAACACCCCCCTTAACCTTACTTTCATTAGGACACTACGGGCAATTCAGCATGACCAATCCACCTAACCCGCACATCTTTGGACTGTGGGAGGAAACTGGAACACCCGGAGGAAACCCACGCACACAGGGGGAGGACGTGCAGACTCCACACAGACAGTGACCCAGCCGGGAATCGAACCTGGGACCCTGGAGCTGTGAAGCATTTATGCTAACCACCATGCTACCCTGCTGCCCCTTACTAACTAACTAACTAATTCTCAATCCGGACCAATATATTATTCCCCAATCCCATGTGCTTTAATTTTGCACACTAACCTCTCATGTGAGACTTTATCAAAAAGTTTTCTGAAAATCCAAATACACCACATCCACTGGTTCACCCTTATCTATTCTATTGTTATGTTCTCAAAAAACTGCCAAAGGTTTGTCCATCACGATTTCCCTTTCATAAATCCATGTAGACTAACCTGTTGATTAATTCCATTGATATTTTCTATCACATCCTTTATGATAAACTCGAGCATTTTCCCTGCTGTGGATGTTAGGCTAACGGGTCTGTAATTCCTTGCTTTCTTACTCCCTCCTTTTTTTAAAATAGCGGGGTTCTATTTGCCACCCTCCAAGCTGCTGGGAATGTTCCAGAATCAAGATTTGTAAGCTGACCTTTATTTCCATGACCACCTTCTTTAATAGCTTGGAAATTAGATCAGTCCCTGGGGGTTTATCAGCTTTCAATCCCTTCAATTTCTCCAGCACTACTTTTTTTAGTATTACTAATTTTCTTCAATTCCTCCTTTCCCCTAACCTTGGTTCCCTAGCGTTTTGGGGAAGTTATTTATTCCTTCCTCCGGAAAGACAGAACTAAAGATTTAATGCTCTGCCATTTCCTTGTTCTCTGGTATAAATTCTCCTCTTTCAGAGTACAAGACATTTTGTCATCATGAATCTTTTTTTTTTTTTTAACATATTTAGATCAATTGATGCCAAAGGCTACACTTAAAGAAAGGTTTCCTTTGTTTTTATCACTTATACAAGAATACGAATCTCATTGGAAAATTGAAATCAGCATGAACTCCGTGCCTGATGAGAAATACTACTGTCACAACTACGGTCACAATAATGCGCTTGCAACAACTGGTGAAATAGGATTGGGAATGAACAATGAACACCAGGTATATAAAAAGAGTGGGATTGCCATAAATAGACATAAATACAAACACAGGAGTTACATCTAATCAGCAATTAGTGTCTCCTTAAAAAATACTAGCCAACTGGCAAAATGTTTTACACAGCCTTAATCCGAAATCAGCTGAAAGTGAGCAGAGTTTACTGTTAGCTTGAAAACAAAAGCACAACACAGCTGAGGGATGAAGCATGCAATTATTCCACAAATGTAAAATGAAATGAATGCAGAGTGAAAGAGGACACAATCAAGTCATGGCACGGGATTCTCTGATCCTGGGGCTAAGTGTTGACGCCGCCGTAAACGGCAGAGTTTTTTATAATGGTGTCATCTGGCCCCTAGGATCAGTGATCCTGCGCCGCACAGGGGCCAGTATGGCACTGGAGAGCCTCACGCTGTCCCTACTGCCGATACGGGATTCAGCACGGGCGTCGCGAGTTCACGCATGCGCGTGAGTTGCCGTCTCTGCGCCGGCCATGACGCAACATGGCGGACACCTACAGGGGCCCGGCGCGGAGGAACTTGGGCCCCAACTGGGATAAGCCCGTCTGCCGATCGGTAGGCCCCGATTGCGGGCCAGGTCACCGTGGAGGCCCCCCCCCCCCCCCTCGGAGCTGGTTCTCCCCCCCCCCCCCCCCCCCGCCCCACCCCATCCGAAGTCCCGCCGGGTAGGACCACACAAGAACGATGCCGGTGGGACTGGGCTGAACTAGCCGGACACTCGGCCCATCGTGCGGGGAGAATCGATGGGGTGGCCTCCGACCGGCACCGGTGCCAATTCTCCGGTTGCCGGAGAATCGGCAGACCAGTGTTGGAGCAGCGTCGCGTGATTCGCACCCCCCTCCCCCAGCGATTCTCCGACCCGGCGCGAGGTCAGTGAATCCCGCCCATGACCTTTCTGCTGAGTGTCCTTAAGAATTCCTGTAACGGGCAGCACGGTGGTACAGTGGTTAGCATTGCTGCCTATGGTGCTGAGGACCTGGGTTCGAATCCCGGCCCTGGGTCACTGTCTGTGAGGAGTTTGCACATTCTCTCTGTGTCTGCGTGGGTTTCGCCCCCACAACCCAAAGATGTGCAGGTTAGGTGGATTGGCCACGTTAAATTGCCCCTTAATTGGAAAAAATAATTGGGTACTCTTAAATTAAAAAAAAAATAATTCCTGTAACTGATATTTGAGCATATTCAATAACTTCTATATAAACCAGTTTTATGGCAACTGACTTCAAAGTCAACTTCTAAATATAAACACCTTTTAAAATACAGTAAGGCTTGTATGCGATAGACAAAATTAATTTGTCACCAGCTCCAACAGCTGATGGTCAATTTGGACCGGAGTAAGCCACTGCACTACATTTGTGTGGCCAGACGTTCATCTTGTCACTGTTTATTACAGAACTATATCAGGGATATATTATTCTAGATACTATATTCCTGTACCATTCTAGAAACAAATGATTTGTGGGCAATTAATGGATAGGATCAAAATTGCAAGCAAACTGTAGTTGAGTTAATTTCTACCCAACTATCAGCTAGCAGTCGGAATAAATGCTAAGAGAAGCTTACATAAAGCCAGGGAAAATTAGAGGGCACCACATTTAGATTTATCCCACATCACAGATGTGTGTAAGGAACTGTTAAATAAGTTTATTAGCTAGAAGCACAGTTGCAGCTAGGCACATTTAATTTTTTTTTAAAAATTGTACCCAATTATTATTTTCAATTAAGGGGAAATTTAGCATAGTCAATTCACCTAACCTGCACATCTTTCAGTTGTGGGGGTGAAACCCACGCAGACACGGGGAGAATGTGCAAACTCCACACGGACAGTGACCCACGGCCGGGATTTGAACCCGGGACCTCAGTGGCGTAGTCCCTGTGCTAACCACTGCGCCACCGTGCTGCCCTACCTAGCCACATTAACATGCTGTGTTATATTTATTGAAGGATAAACACAGGGTAACAGAACAGTTATTATTCAAACAAATGCTCATTGGTCTAAATTTATGACAAGAGTTTTAAAGTCTCGTATCTTTGCTGTCACCCCAAAAAAATCTGAACTTCAAAGCTCTCTCATCTCCTATTTCATAGGTCTGTATCTGACATAAAAAAGCAACTTTATAAAAAACATATTGGTTTTGCACATAGCTCTTCAGCATCTTTTTGCCAGCTACATTTCATGGGTTTCCACACAAACGTCTATAAATACGACCAAACTTGAAGTTTGACCAGAAACGTAATTGGATCTTCCACATAAATACAGTGGCTACAACAGCAAGTCAGAGGCTGAATATTCTGCTGCAAGTAACTTACCTCCTGACTCCACCACAATTTGTCCACCTTCTAGACACAAGTCAGGACTGTGATGTAATTTTCCCCCATTGCCTGGGTAAGTGGAGCGCCAATAATATTCAAGAAGTTCAACACCACCCAGGAACAAAGTAGCCAGTTGGCAACCATCTTAAATATTAATTCCCTCCACCATTGGTGCACACCAGTGAGGCGAGTGCGACTACTGTACTCTCAACATCATGGCAGCATTTGACTAAGCGTCACATCAAGGTGTTCCAGCAAAATTGGAATTAATGGGAACAGGACAGTAGCATGTGCCATATACAAGATGCACTGTAGTAACTCTCCAAACCCACAACTTCTACCACCTAGAAGGTCAAGGGCATCAGGTGCACGGTAATGCTGCCACCTGCACGTTCCCCTCCAAGCCACACCATCTGGACTTGGAACTATATCGGCACCGTTCCTTCCCTGTCGCTGGATCATTCTGCAGATCCCTTCCTAATAGCACAGTGGGTGTACTTTCACCGCATGTACTACAGAATTCAAAGTTGCAGCTCACCAGCACGTTCACAAAGGCAAAACCCACATCCCATAAAAGAAAAATAAACAAAATACTGGCAGCAATATGTACCTCTTACAAGATGCACTGCAGCAACTCACCAAAGTTTCTTCGACAGCATCTTCCAAACTCAAAACCTCTCCTGCCTAGATAAACAAGAGTACCCATACGCATGGGAACTCCACCATCTGCAAGCTCCTCTCTCCACGCAACATGCCTTTTATCATTGCTGGGTCAAAATCATGAACACCCACCTTAACACTGTGGGTGTACCTACATCTTATAGACCACAGCAGTTCGCATCCACGTTCACAAGGGACATATATATCCCATGAATTAATTTTTTTTAAACCACAACTTTTCATATCTATTGGTCCTTAGAAGAGTTAGTTCACTCTCAAGGAATTAGATTAAGACTACAGTTGAGGAATGAATGAATTAACTAATTAAAAAGAGAAAATTACTTCCAGTTATATCACGATCCATTCAAAACATATGTCTACCTGGATCAGTCAGGTCTTAGAGAAAATCTATTTCATATATCATTTGCAAATATTTCCACTACCACCTGATGGCACTGTTGGGAGTTTTTAAAATTCAGAAATGTGACATTAACATTGCTATGCAAGGTGGCTAATTGTATAAACATTTTAGGTCAAAGCTGCTTTTTTGTAATAATCTCGAACGGTTACCATTCTATGAGCAGCTCAACACTTTTTTGTTAATTTAAACAGCCCCAACAGCCAGCTATTTCTGCTGCACAATACCACGAGGTAGCCTCAGCATGAATGAAACCTTTATATGGGAATTGTGAATTCAACCGCGGGCACTGGTCTTTCCTCTTTCCAATATACAATTTTGAGATGGCATGGGAACAGACCACAGTTTATCAGGTGGGAAATTGTCTTCAGAATTGTACAAGCACACAGAGAAGTCAAGCATTATTCATAATTCACTGTGAAGTTACAAACGTAATCTGATAATTTATGGCATAATCTTTGTTGCCGTTAAAAATGTGTGATGTTTCAGGTACTCTTTCTGATCCTATTGTTACAGCCCAAAACAGTATATAGAAATTGTTCACCATCAGCTCTGCAGAACTGACATGTATAGGAACAAGTTGTACCATATACACATTAATAAAATAGCTTACTGTCAAATTAACTTAACTTTTGCCACTTCATAGTGCTCACCATCAGCAACTCAGCATCATCAAGAACATTTTTTTAATAACACTTCATATCCAATTCAGTATACACTCTCCTTAATACTGACTAAAAAAACAAAGCTCCAATTTATGCAGAAACATTACAAATGGCAATGAGGTGAACTGTGGTTTCAAAAGGGATGATTGCTGCCTAGCTAATGCGACCTAGCTCACTCTATCTAACATGACCTACAAAAACAAGCAAACTCATAATGAGTGAATTGTACGCTTCAGAAATCCAACTATTGTACAAATGAAAGGTGCATTCTACACATGTATGTGTAGTTACACATACACATGTATCATACTAAAACATTCATATATGGGACTACATACATGCATGCATTCGGAATTAGCATGTGATTCCACAATCAACAATCAGGTCACAACTTTGAAGTCCTGCCATATCCAGTCATGAACAACCAACCAGAAGAGGATGCTCCGGAAGCATCCTCATCCTCAATGATGGGGGGGAAAGCCCAGCACGTCAGTGCTGAAGACCAGGTTGAAACATTTGCAACCATCTTTAGCTGGAAATGCAGATGATGTAGATGACAGAATCAGAGTGGATCATGAAGGGCCTCCTTCTGTGCAGTAAACAGACTTGTTGCGTCTGTGCCAACTCAGTGGAAGAGTAAACCTTCCAAGCCACACTCCTCTACTTTTTCCCTGTGGCACTGGTCGCTTTAGATTAATTATCCAATTCACTTTGGAAGGCCTCTATGGAATCTGCCCCCGGCACAGCATTCCTGATGTGCTGCATAATCATAGATCATAGAATTTACAGTGCAGAAGGAGGCCATTCGGCCCATCGAGTCTGCACCGGCTCTTGGAAAGAGCACCCTACCCAAGCCCACACCCCTACCCTATCCCCATAACCCAGTAACCTCACCCAACACTAAGGGCAATTTTGGACACGAAGGGCAATTTAGCATGGCCAATCCACCTAACCTGCACAGTTTTCTTTTTGCCAATCACCTTAAATTGATTTTCTCAGGTTCTTAATCCTTCAACCAATGGGAGCAGCTTCACCCCTATCTAATCTATACACTCATGATTTTGAGGATTTTCATAACATCTCATTGCAATCTTCTCTTGGACTGAAGCACCAGCTTCACCTATCAATCCAAGTAACTAAAGTCCCTCAACTGTGAAGTTGCTACACAGCTCCAGGGTTCCAGGTTCGATTCCTGGCTGTGCGTAGTCTGCATTTTCTCCCAGTGTCTGCGTGGGTTTCCTCCGGGTGCTCCGGTTTGCTCCCACAGTCCAATGATGTGCAGAATAGGTGGATTAGTGTCCAAAAAGGTTGGGGTAGGTGGGGTTATGGGGATAAGGTGGAAGTGTGAGGACAAGGTGCAGGTGTGGCTTAGGTGGGGTGCTCTTTCCAAGGGCCGGTGCAGACTCGATAGGCCGAATGGTCTCCTTCTGCACTGTAAATTCTATGATTTTATGATCCCTGGAACCATTCTCATGAAGCTTTCCTGCACCTCTCCAATAACTTCACAGCCCTTCCAGAGTATGGTGCACCAGAGAGTTGATACTGAATCAGAGTTTTTATACTATTCCATAACTTCATTATTTTTGTACTCCATGCCCACTCAAAAAATATTTTGATTATCCATCACAACCTCTTTTCAAGGTTCAATCCTCAGCCACTTACATTCACTTTACATGATATTGAGAACTGAAGGCACTGGCATGATATTGAGAACTGAAGGCACTGGATACAAAAGTTTGGATCGGGACAACATCTGGTTGTAGAGGGCAGCACAGTGGAGCAGTGGTTAGCACTGCTGCGTCACAGCGCTGAGGACCCAGGTTCGATCCTGGCTCTGGGAGCTGTACATATGGAGTTTGCACATTCTTCCCGTGTTTGACTGGGTCTCACCCCCACAACCCGCAGGGGCTGGTTTAGCAGTGGGCTAAACAGCTGGCTTGTAATACAGAACAAGGCCAGCAGCGCGGGTTCAATTCCCGTACTGGCCTCCCCGAATAGGCGCTGGAATGTGGCGACCGGGGGCTTTCCACAGTAACTTCATTGAAGCCTACTTGTGACAATAAGCGATTATTATTATTAATTTCTTGCAGACTAGGCGGACTGGTCACGCTAAATTGCCCCTTAATTGGAAAAAAAGTAATTGGGTACTTTAAATTTATATTTTTAAAAAAAACATCCTGGCTGTCGCACTCAAGACATATGCACCAAACTAGCCACACCTCTAGCCAAGTTGTTCCAGCAGCATCTACCCAACAATGTGGAACATTGCACAGTTGTTACTGGCCACAGAAAGCAAGATAAATCCAATCCAACAAATTATCCTGCTCAATCAGTCCTCAACCATCAATGATGCAAGGTGTTGTTGGCGATGCTATCAAACTTAGCTATAGCCTGTTCACTGATGCTCAATTTAGTTCCATGCATGGACAAAAGAGCTGAACTGGAGAGGTGAGAGTGACCGTCCTCAACATCAAGGCAGCAGCTGACTGACTGTGGTATCAAGGAATCGGAGTAAAATTGAAGTCAATGTGAATCGGTGGAAAACTTTCCACTAGTTGGAGTCAAAACTAGCAGGAAGATGGCTGTGGCTGCTGGAGGCAATCGACTCAGCCCTACGACATTGCTCCAGTAGTCACTTAGGGAAATGTTCTAGGCCTAACCATTTGCAGCTGTTTCAACAATGATGCTGTTATAATAAGGTCAGAAGTGGGGATGTCCGCTGATGAAAGCGCAACGTGCAGCACCATTCGCAACTCCTCAGATGTCAAAGCAGTCCACGTCCACATGCAGCAAAATCTGGATAACATTCAAGCATGGATGGATTAGCGGTAGGTGCCAGGCAATGACCATCTCCAACAGAGAGAGTCTAACCATCTCCCTTTGAAATTCAATGGAATTACTATTGCTGAATTCCCCACTATCAATATCCTTGGGTTTACCATTGACCAGAAACTTAACTGGACCAGTCATTACTGTGGCTATAAGGTGGTCAGATGCTGGGTATTCTACAGTAGGTAACTCAGCTCCTGACTCCCTATCTACAAATCACAAGTCAAGACAGTGATCAAATCCTCTGGCACACTCAAGAAGCTTGACACTGTCCGGGACTCCATGACCAGCACTCCATTCATCACATTAAACCATTCACTCCCTCTGCCAAAGCCACACCTGGCTGGATCTACAATTATCAAAATGCACAGCATCAACTTTCTAAGACTTATTTGACAGCACCTTCCTGACTGTAATCTTCTGCCACCTAGAAGAGGAGCAGCTGACGTATGGGAACATCACCACTCACTTGCCAGTTCCCTTTAAGTCGCACATCGTACTGACTTGAAAACGTACTACCATTGTCTTAATCGTCACTGGGTCAAAATCATGCAACTCCCTCCCTAAAAGCACTATGATTGTGCCTACATCATATTGACTATAGTGGTTCATGAAGACTGCTCATTGCGAGCACCTTCTTAAAAGACAATTGGTGATGTAAAACAAATGCTGGCCAGTGACACCCATAACGCATACACTGACTCTTTTTTTTTACAGCTAGTGTTTGCAAAGAAACTCCATTAATAGAAGACTAATCTTTTCTCATAACCAATACAGTAAGAGGAATGATGCAAATTAACAAAGTATAACTTTGCTCAGCAAATCAGAATAAAATCCAATGGGCCATATATATAGGCTTCAATCATTTTTAATTATGAGGCAACAGGGTAACAATTTTGTTATTCAAACTTAATTGCTTATTGCACGTGTAATCTCCAAAAATTTTAAAGGTTAAAAGGTATTACTGACAACCACACACAATAAATCCATTTATAGCATAGAGAATAGAAAGTGCTTTGAAAGAATCATCTTGCAAATTTAAACAACTTATACTGGTGGGAAATAACACTTAATCACTTTCGCCCCTCATCAGTTTGTTTCATATTCTTACAACCTGATAAGACAGTCATTTTTACACTACTGTTAAGATTTTAGCAGCATAATAGGTTGACGTTACTGTAACTTTGACAGAAGATATTGGTAATGTTGAAGGTGTACTATAATGCAGTTCAACCTTCACCAATTCTTCTTGGTTTGCAACTTCAGCTTCTGGCAGGGGGCTATGGTCACTGCTTCGTGCGCACAAACACTTTGCTGTCTCAAGGAAGATGATTGTGAACAAGCGGCAATCTTCTTCAAAGGATTTGGAGGCTGCAAACAGTCAGACACTGCTTTCATTTCAGTCTTTTTGTAGTACATCATTGCATTACTGCCATTTCCCATTCGTTCCTTAATTAGCTCTTCATCAAAGCCACGACTGTGAAGGGCAGCTACACTGCTGACCTACAACAAAATGAACACACACAAAAAAAGTAAAAATATGCCTGTGCAGATGAAAAGGCACTGGGGCTGTGCAGACAGGCTGGATTTCTGACGTCGGTATTTTTTCATTTCATTGAGGCGTTGCTGATTTAAACTGTGCCAAAAAGGCTTTTCTTCTTACAGTTTTGGCTTTTTGAAATTAGGGTGAATTCAATTAACGTTTGCAAAGTACGACATAGCAGCACCACCTTTTGTTTGTGTGACTGTAATGCCCCCCTGGTCTGCCATATCTTAAGTTGGGAAAGCCACCAAGGAAATCCAAACCTTCAATGCCTCCCCCAATACAACCAAGAATTTGCAAAACACAACGGCAAAAGGATTTCCAAGTATTTGCAATTAAGGTTCCACAAAGAAATAAACATTTTGCTCATACAAGTAGTAAATTCCTTGACTGAACTAAAAGGCAACATACAAACACAACTGTGTGAAATGACAATAATAGGATCACACCAATAGATTTCCCTCAGAGACGATACATTCAACACTTAAAATCACTGACTATCTGTTCAAACCAACTCAGCAATGACTATAATTGCAATTTGGTGAGGATTGATTGGGTTGTCACCCGGCACCTATAAACACTTGTAACTAACCAATGTGATGAAAAATCCTAAAAGTGTATGAAAACCACGTAAAAAGTGATTTGTGTCGAGTAGATTTTAAAAATGGATGAGGAGGGATTAGACTGACTAAAATCAGACAATAAACCGAATTTAGGTAAAAGGACAAGGGAACTATGATGAAGGCTTTATTCTGGGTAACCCTAGGGTATAACAACAGCATTGCATTTCAGTTAATGACATCATATTTTACATGTGTGCATTGGGCAACAGTGAATCTGGTTAATATAAATCGGCATGACAATCTGCGATCTGCAGACCTGTCCAACAAGTTCAATTGTTTGTTGGCCCAATGAACACAGGACTGACGGACTTCTACCATAGCACAAATAATATTTCTTCCTGGCAATACTATTACTAATTTGACCAGAGTTTTCTTTATTAAGCATTTGGAATTTGACAAGCATTTCCAGAAAATCCAAGTGAAAGCAATTCAAAATCACGATTGTGAAAACATTTTCCAATATTAAATTAAAACTTTAAAAATCTCTTCAGTAGCTTGGATGCTCAAAGGCCATTAACAAAAGGATTCTCCCTCCTTCCAATACCACGATCCACCCTCATCCCCCCCCCCCCCCCCCCCAGGAAAAAGGCGGAAAAGAACTTGTTACAATGATCAATCTTCCCAAATCAATAAATTGGAAGAGTGCTTGTTCAATAAAATATTGGTACAAAAACATGGTGAAATCTCAGCAATTTCTGTTGTTGAATGTTTCAGTCTAAGGAGAATTAGAATTTTTTTTACAACAAATATACAATAAGCCTCTTCTATACTATTGGACACGTGTTAATCCAATATATTAAAAAAATTTATTTATTTTTTTTTAAAAAGAGTACCCAATTCTTTTTTTTTCCAACTAAGGAGCAGTTTAGCGTGGCCAATCCGCCTACTCTGCACATCTTTGGGTTGTGGGGGTGGGACCCACGCAGACACGGGGAGAATGTGCAAACTCCACACAGGCAGTGATCCAGGGCTGGGATCAAACCTGGGTCATCGGGGCTGAGGCAGCAGTGCTAACCACTGCACCACCATGCAACGCCTTACTCCAATATACTAATGCAGCAAAAAAAAAAAAGTGTGCCTGTGTGGATTTGGGCATGTTATATTAGTTTTGCTTTTCGGCTGAATTTCAGATTTTAAAATTGCGATCTCGGCCACCTGGACAAATCCTGCTGTCTACGGAGGTGTAACAACAGCTTAGCAATTGGATAAGCAGCATTGATCAAGATTGATCATCTCATTTGCTAGTCAGAGTAAACAAAAAAAGTCAGCCAGTAATAACTAGCTGCTCGGAAAATAGCTCAGTCACATGCTCGGAAAATAGTTTAGTAATATGCAATGTCTGATGTCAGAATTAATTTTTGTCAGATAGTTTCATCGTTGTGGTGGGAAAATAGAAGGAAGATACAGAAATGGTGATTCCCATCATTCTAAGAGAGTTGGGGGTTTGTCACAGTATTATAGTGTGGGCTTATTGTATACATACTTACAATGGCAATTATCAAAGAGAGTTGAATATGCAGCACACTGTGCATTTTCAATAACCCAGGCTTCAGATCAACTTTCTTGAAATCACAATACTATGGTCAAAATTTGCTGCTACTTTAGAATAATAATTTTGCCCTGGGAGGAAATACTTCCATAATTTGGATGATGATCTGTTTCAAGGCTCTGCAATATTAACAACAATCAGCCACTAGTACCAAGTATTAAAGATTTTCAAAAAGTTTTTTAAAGGTCAAATGACAAAGGTTTTCTCAATTTCGGAGTAGAACGTTAATGATAATTGCAGAAAAAAATTCAGATACAATTTCAAACAAATTAAACAAGATAATGCCGTGTTTTTAATTTGATCTTTAACAGATTAATATTTTAATGTGAAGATATTAATCTGAAAATAAGGGCAACAGCCAGGAACAGAATTCTTAGACGACATATAAACTACAGTCAGATTATATTGATGAAAAATGATTCAACTGCTTTCACCTAAAAACACACCTAGTATCTTCAGGCTCACTGTCCTGCCCGAGACTGGACACTGCTGAAATTTTTTTTGGTTTTTAAAAATAAATTTAGAGTACCCAATTATTTTTTCCAATTAAGGGGCAATTTAACGTGGCCAATCCACCTAACCTGCACATCTTTGGGTTGTGGGGGCGAAACCCACGCAGACACGGGGAGAATGTGCAAACTCCTCACAGACAGTGACCCAGGGCCGGGATTCAAACCCAGGTCCTCAGCGCCATAGGAAGCAATGCTAACCACTGTACCACCGTGCTGCCCCGACACTGCTGAAATATTAAGGTTCGCAAACCTTCCGTTTCAGTGCCTGGTCTGTCTCAATAGGGGTATTTAATTATCTAATAATAATATAATAATCGTCTATTGTCTCAAGTAGGCTTCAATAAAGTTACTGTGTAAAGCCCCTACTCGCCACATTCTGGCGCCTGTTCGGGGAGGCCAGTACAGGAATTGAACCCGTGCTGCTGGCATTGTGCTGCATTACAAGCCAGCTATTTAGTCCAGTGTGCTAAACAAGCCCCTTTATCTATGTAAACATTGGGGGATTTGCTAGGTTTAGAAAGCAGGTATGTGAAGTCATGCAATGTATTCAACATGTCATATCAAACACAGCTATAGCCAAGATGATAAATGAGTGAGTCCATCAAGACTTATCTCTTTCACAACCAAACCACTCCTTCCTGCTGCATTTGTGGAAAGCCCATTCCCTCCTATTTTTTTCTGTCACTTTATCCCAAAATTTAGCACCCTTTGTGAACTAGTTATTTTTAATACAAGTTTTAAAATCAACTACCCCCCCCTCCATTCAAGCTAATTCCTCTGGCCCTATATAGAAGAATTAAAATATGAAGTTTAGTGTTTCTATAGAGGTTCCATGAAATCGCTGAAGAGTTTGACTAGAATAATTCAGAATCCAAATTTTAATTCATCAAAATATATTATTTGGATAGGTTAAACAAATTCTTTGTTGAATTGTTGAATATATTGTAAGAAACGTAATCTAAAGAAAACCCATTGGATCCTAATATAGTAAGCCTATTTAATATATTTCAGTCAAAAACCTTTACTGCAAGGTGGCTGCAGCTACACATAGCATGTGTATGTAATATTTATTGCAACGATCTGAGGTAATCAATGTCAACTCTGAATTAATCTAGCTATCCTGTCAGTACTCTCATCAATTAAATTTCATTAATTGGAAAGAAGCTACTGCAGTAACATATTGCAGAAGTTACTACTCCATTCACCTGAGGAAGGAGCAGTGCTCCGATGCGAGTGTTTGAAACAAACCTGTTGGACTTTAACCTGGTGTTGTAAGACTTCTCACTGCAGTAACAGATGGATAGGTTATACCCATCTGTGTGTAAACCACTACCTACTGAAAAGCTAATACCTGAAAAGCTCTGCGGAGCGAAATAACATTTTTATTCTTGCTGGTTATATTTGACTTTGAGGTTACAACACTGGAAGTCAGAATTGATTCCATCATACATTCAAATAAGCCACTGAAGCAACAGGAAAAGTCTCATCCAAGCTGAAATAATCTCAGAAATCTGGTTACCAAAGTGTATTGAGAAACATTACACAGGAGTAGTCTTTCCAGATGAAGATCAACCATGCCTGTTGCTGTGGCAAATTTACTTCTGACTGAACCAAAATGCAACCATAAATTTCAATATGATTATAATCACAACGCTTTGAAGATGACTTGATTTACAGTACAATCTTAATGGATCCCAATTTAAAACTCAGCATTCTTCTAACATTGCTCTGGGCTTCCCACGTACTAGACAATTATTTAAAACATTTTTTTTTAGAGTACCCAATTCATTTTTCCAATTAAGGGGCAATTTAGCATAGCCAATCTACCTACCCTGCACATCTTTGGGTTTGCACATCTAAAGGGCTGATTCAGCACAATGGGCTAAACAGCTGGCTTGTAATGCAGAACAATGCCAGCAGCACAGGTTCAATTCCCGTAACGGCCTCCCCGAACAGGCGCTGGAATGTGGCGAATAGGGGCTTTTCACAGTAACTTCATTGATGCCTACTTGTGACAATAAGCAATTGTTGTTGTGGGGGCAAAACCCACGCAAACACGGGGAGAATATGTAAACTTTTCACGGACTGTGACCCAGGGCCGGGACCAAACATGGGACCTCGGCGGCACGAGGCCGCAGTGCTTACTTGACAATTATAACATCTTTTTGGTAGGAAGCTAATAGAGGCGCAGAATTTTAATCTATTAGTTGCACTTCAAGCTCCAGGACTGCCGGCCAATATCGATGTTCCAAGCTGGACAAGACTCCTGAATCACTGGAAGGGCTAACCTATAGAAATGAGCAGAAGCCGACTAGAAAAGGATGAGGGGGTAAGAGGGGGGGAATCGGAGGAAGAATTTAAGTTTTGTT
Source organism: Scyliorhinus canicula (assembly GCF_902713615.1). Lineage (NCBI taxonomy): Eukaryota > Metazoa > Chordata > Chondrichthyes > Carcharhiniformes > Scyliorhinidae > Scyliorhinus > Scyliorhinus canicula. The sequence continues at coordinate 15,763,565 of NC_052168.1, forward strand.
TCAGTTCACAATTGTGTAAACATAACTGGGCTTTATCACTTGACCTTTACACCAGTTTGTCCCAGGGAACATGGATGGCGGGTTCCTGGGGTGGCACAGGGCGGGCATCAGGAAGTTGGGAGACCTGTTTATTGATGGGAGGTTCGCGAGCCTTGGTGAACTGGAGGAGAAGTTTGAGCTCCCCCTGGGGAATATGTTCAGGTACCTTCAGGTCAAGGCGTTTGCTAGGCGACAGGTGGAGGGGTTCCCTTTGCTGCCCCCGCGGGGGGTAAGGGATAGGGTGCTTTCGAGGGTGTGGGTCGGGGATGGGAAGGTGTCTGACATCTACCAGGTAATGCAGGAGGTGGGGGAGGCGTCGGTAGAGGAGCTAAAGGCTAAGTGGGAGGTGGAGCTGGGGGAGCAGATTGAGGAGGGGACGTGGGCGGACGCCCTGGAGAGGGTGAACTCCTCCTCTTCATGTGCGAGGCTTAGTCTCATCCAGTTCAAGGTGCTGCACCGGGCCCACATGTCCGGATCTAGGGTGAGTAGGTTCTTTGGGGGCGAAAACAGGTGCGTCAGGTGTTCGGGGAGTCCAGCGAACCATGTCCATATGTTCTGGGCATTCCCGGCACTGGAGGAATTCTGGAAGGGGGTGGCGGGGACGGTGTCGAGGGTGGTGGGATCCAGGGTCAAGCCAGGCTGGGGACTCGCGATATTTGGGGTTGGGGTGGAGCCGGGAGTGCAGGAGGCGAAAGAGGCCGATGTCTTGGCCTTTGCGTCCCTAGTAGCCCGGCGGAGGATCTTGCTGCAGTGGAAAGATGCAAGACCTCAGAGTGTGGAGACCTGGATTAATGACATGGCGGGATTCATTAAGTTGGAGAGGGGTAAGTTCGCCCTGAGGGGGTCGGTACAAGGGTTCTTTAGGAGGTGGCAGCCTTTCCTCGACTTTCTGGCTCAACGATAAGGTACTAGGTCAGCAGCAGCAGCAACCCGGGGGGAGGGTTTAGGGGGATAGTGTTTAAGTTAATTTGCTTTTTGTTAATTTATTCTGTTGTTTATTGGGGTTGGGGGGGCTTGTTATATGCGTTGTTACGGGTGCTGGGGGGTGTTTATTATTATTATTTTGTTGATATATATTTTTCAAAAAATTCCAATAAAAATTATTTTTAAAAAAAAATCACTTGACCTTTAAAACACAGAATGCATAGGTTAACTACTGACCTGCGATGGGTTAGCGTTTACTGTTAAATGCATTAAAATGCATATAATAGGTACTGGGAAATAATGCCAATTCTTTCTTGCAACATCAATAACAAAACACCGTTTATACTTACCCTTCCAGATTGGCCAGTATGCCGCCCCGAAATTCCTCCCACCTCACAGATTTCTTTGGAATAACGCTCCAGAGTGTGAACTCCAATAGCTTGTTGGCAAAACTCCAGCTGCCCTGGAAGAGGACGCCGGTAAAACGGACCATCGCTTGGCACCATACCGAGGTAGCGACGAAAGAGAGAAACAATACATCTTGGGTTGGATAAGTCTGCATACTGCCGAGTAAGTCCTTTTGTTCTTTGGATCCCGTCTCTGTAAGGCTTTGCCACAAATTCCAAATATTCTCCAATTTCATCAGCTTCAAAGCTAAACTGATCAACCATCAATTTATTGTGCTCCGCTGCTGCATGTACACCAAAGACTTTACAGAGGTAGAAATAGACAGCATAACTGTAACTTCTTGCATCTCGCAGTTTAAAAACGATTTGCCACAGTTTTTCCTCTTCTTCCTCAGAGTAAGGCTCTGCTTGTTTCCTTACTATTCCAATTCCCTGTTGTTTAAGTTTTCTCAACCGCCTGTCAAGTGTAGTCCGAAATGCAGCATACTCCATGTTATATTCGTTAAAGAAATCAATGTCCAGTCGCTTACACGTTTCACGCAAGTATCGCAAAATGGAGCAGCACAAGAGACGGAGAGAATTAGGCGGATAAAATGATCCATCGCGCCGACGGACTTCCTCCACAAAGTGGCAGAGCCAGAAATTCAGTTCATTGTGAGTTATTTCATGAGACAGTACCGGCACATAAAGGGTCGATTCACAGCATTCTGCATTATTTTCCATGAAGTATTTATTTCGGTTTCTGGCCCACTCATCCCAAGCTCGAATGCCCCAGGCAGTGGCTCTCCTTGTATTGTATGGAATTAGGTTATCTTGTATAATCATTCGCTTCCTGTTGTCTGGGACAGGTTCATAATTGTCTTTGGGAGTTCGGTTATCTGACAATAGAACCTGCAACTCCACAGGAAGTTCAGCACATGCATTAAAGGAACCTCTACTCTCCAGCAATACTGTATGTTGATTTTCTGAACTTCTCTTATTGCACTGAATCTTATTCTCTTGTAATGTTACACGTGGCTTATCTAAATCAGGCTCATCAAGGACAGAGGGTGTCCTCTCCTCGGGTACTATTGCATTTTGTTGTTCTGTGCCAGGTTTTGAGATACTACTCGGGCCATTACCCTCAAGTAAAATAACTGACTTTTGCCGGACTAGTATACCATTACAAGTCTGTGGTTTCTCTGTAGTTAGCTGGACAAGCATACTCTTGGACGTTCTACTAATTTTTAATGCAGCCTCATGCGCCTTGGCTATCATGTCCCTGAATGAGTTACGCTGACCATGATTATTTATTAAACCAGCCTGCTGTTTATCTGTAGCGGGTTTTGGTTTAATACTTAAAGTTACATTATGTTGTAATAGAGCCTGTTGTTTTAACGTAACAGCATTGCCTGATTCAGCAGAAACCCTACAATCCTGCAGTCGAACTTTCTGCTTTATCAAAGGCTTACCAGATCTATTATCTTGTAATGCAATTTGTCGATTGCACAGTGCACTTCTTGGGCCTGTTGGAGACAGAGTTTCATTAAGTTGCAGTGTAACCTTTTCCATTTCCACAATGGGCTTGCCAAATTGGTGCATCTCATTTTTCTTTGCCAACTTGAACGTCTTTCTGTTGCTCAAGCCAAATTTCATTTCTGGTTGAAAAGGTGCAAGAATCTGAGACAAAGAAACAGAAGAACCTGCCAGTAAAGCCGGTGGATTGCCTTCAAAATTTGGGACAAGGTAAATGCGATTAAACGGTGTTCCTTTGAGTTTCTATTGATTCAATTAACATTTTGGATGGTGGCACAGGAAATAAGAGGACAAACCATCTGGCAAAGGAAACTCAGCTTCAGTGATTTCAGTGCATCACCTGTAGAATCTGGGAGAATGCACAACCTGTTGTACAATATTGATGCTGGCAGTGTTTAACTGAATGTGCACTACCCTTGTTAACAGTAGTTTCCATAACAAAATGAGGGTTATGACAAAGCAATGAAACTTCAGCATGTTGATAATGAATCAAGGACTCATTGTTTGCTTGAAGGTCAAGCACTATTAGTAATTTTCCACCAATGAACTCTTATCTACAAAGTAAATCCCAAACTGATTGCACGCAAAAGAATCACCAAGCTTGATTTTGATTCAATGACAGCTGCAAACAAAAGTTTTTGATATCAGTAGAAGCACAAAATCAGAAATAATGGAGGCTTGTTGCAGCCCTAAGAAAGAAGTCTGAATCTCAAACAAAAGAAACAATTGTTAGCCTCCTCAATCATAGAGTTGTGAATTAGATTCCAAAGAATTCCTATGAATCATGTAATAGGTATATCACAACTCACAGTATATTATTCAACACAGCATTTCTGTAACCAATAAAGGCCTTTATAGACGGTGTAATTCAATTTTTAAAAACTTTCTCACTTACTTGAGTTAAATGTGCTTGTCTTAATCCTGTTCAGTGATGCCACAGCTGTACCATCAGATGTCAACGAATGAAGGCTGTGGTCGTGGCATCGATAACGTAACGATTACGAGAGGAGGAAATCCAGGCTGATTTTCTTGCAGACAGAAGCTTCAGGAGTTTAACTGGGGCCTTTGAAACACACTAGTTTTGGTAGATAATCCAATCAAAATGTTCACACGCTCCAGAACCTTTGGTTCTGAAACCAAAGGTACACTTCGCCACAGGGCAGTTGGAAATCAGACCACTGGGTTTGATCAATGTGTTCAACGCTCACTGCAAAACCAACCTGTATTTCCTGAAAATCTGTACAGCGAAGGCAGACTGCAATTGTGTAACTACAGTAATAAATGAGGAACAACCCTGTTCATAAACGATGGTTCAACACTCCCAAGCTGCTGCCCTGGAAAGCTATCCGATTTAAAATGATTAAATGTCATTTAATCATTAGGATGGGAATAGAACATAAATAGAACACTTTTTGCTTTACCACTCAACTTAGTGTCGTCTGAAAACTTGGGCACATTGCCCTTGGTCCCCAACTCCAAATCATCTATGTAAATTGTGAACAATTGTGGGCCCAACACTGATCCCTGAGGGACACCACTAGCTACTGATTGCCAACCAGAGAAACATCCATTAATCCCCACTCTTTGCTTTCTATTAATTAACCAATTCTCTATCCATGCTTCTACTTTACCCTTAATGCCATGCTCAACAGTGAGTTATCTTATGCAGCAACCTTTTGTGTGGCACCTTGTCAAAGGCTTTCTGGAAATCCAGATATACCACATCCATTGGCTCCCCGTTATCTACTGCATTGGTAATGTCCTCAAAAAATTCCACTAAATTAGTTAAGCACGACCTGCCCTTTATGAAACCATGCTGCATCTGCCCAATGGAACAATTTCTATCCAGATGCCTCACTATTTCTTCCTTGATGATACATTCCAGCATCTTCCATACTACCGAAGTTAAGCTCACTGGCCTATAATTACCCGCTCTCTGCCTACCTCTTTTTTTAAACAGTGGTGTCACGTTTGCGTATTTCCAATCCACCGGGACCACCCCAGAGTCTAGTGAATTTTGGTAAATCATCATTAGTGCATCTGCAATTTCCCTAGCCATCTCTTTTAGCACTCTGGGATGCATTCCATCAGGGTCAGGAGACTTGTCTACCTTTAGCCCCATTAGCTTGCCCATCACTATCTCCTTAGTGATAACAATCCTCTCAAGGTCCTCGCCTGTCATAGCCTCATTTCTATCAGTCACTGGCATGTTATTTGTGTCTTCCACTGTGAAGACCGACCCAAAAAACCTGTTCAGTTCCTCAGCCATTTCCTCATCTCCCATTATTAAAACTCCCTTTTCATCCTCTGAAGGACCAATATTTACCTTAGCCACTCTTTTTTTGTTTTATATATTTGTAGAAACTTTTACTATCTGTTTTTATATTCTGAGCAAGTTTACTCTCATAATCTATCTTACTCTTCTTTATAGCTTTTTTAGTAGCTTTCTGTTGCCCCCTAAAGATTTCCCAGTCCTCTAGTCTCCCACTAATCTTTGCCACTTTGTATGCTTTTTCCTTCAAGTTGATACTCTCCCTTATTTCCTCGAATACCCACTGTCGATTTTCCCTCTTTCTACCATCCTTCCTTTTTGTTGGTATAAACCTTTGCTGAGCACTGTGAAAAATTGCTTGGAAGGTTCTCCACAATAGAGGGAGACGGACCCCAGAAGTGTAGAAGATTTTAGTTTAGATGGTTGGCGCAGGCTTGGAGGGCTGACGGGCCTGTTCCTGTGCTGTACTTTTCTTTGTTTGTCAGTAATATGGTTCCAAATTTCTGCTTATGGCAGTAAAATCTAACGTTTAAATTTTAGTATTTGGACTCTCTTCACATTTCACGTGAACCTGACCTTCCAGCTTGGGAGCATACAGTGATATATTTGATTTTATTGAAGAATATTTCACAAAATCGAATTATCTTAAATTTTCATATTAACTACTTTATATCAAAATGCAGCCAAATGAAGCTTCAGCCTGCACAATTTTTTTGATGAATATACTGAAACCTATCATAAGGTCCATTGGGCTGTTGGAAAATTGAGGTGCTCTGCAACCACTCAGCATGGAACAGAGTGACAGCTGAATATACCATACATAGGAATATCTCAGAACACTAGGTGGTCGCGGAAAAAAAATTGTAGAGTAATAATGTTAATATTAAGTAGTTCTTTGCTCCCCCTCTGACACAGGTTTAAATTTCTTTTAAAGGGTTTTGTGATATTTCATCTTCTCACAAACACCAATAATTTGTATCTTCTGGTCTGCTGAAGTTGGGAACAGGATTGGCCAGGTGCAGCTCTAATGGAAATCTTTCAAGTCTGCATTTACTCCCTATCTCCCCCCCCCCCCCAACAAAAACCAGTTAGAAAGTATGGTGGTATTGGGATGGTAACATTACTGGATGAGTAATCCAGTGGGCTGAACAAAACCTCTGAGGACACCATGGAGGGAGAATTTAAATTCAGCTAATTAATACATTTAGAATAAAACCCGCAATATTGATCAAACTACTATATTGCTGTAAAGTTCCATCTGGTTCCCTAATGTCCTTACTCCTTCAAAAAGGAGGAAATCTGCCACTCTTACCTGGTCAGGTCTACATGCCAGCCCAACAGCAATGTGCTTAACTCTTAAATGTCCTCTATATAATAACCCTTAGTTTATTGTTAATGGCACTATTGGGAGCACAACATCTTTAGAACTAACATTTGGAACATTAGAATTATAGTTATGTTACAGTACATTAGAATTTTCTGCCCCACCGGACCAAGAATTACTGCAATTCTAAAATAGATGAAAGCCTCAACTGTTGGCCTTCAGTAAAGCAAGTTATCAAAATGTTTTACACATCCTTACCTCTAGAGACTGCTGTAGCTTCAAAACATGTACAAAATTAGCACATACAACAGACATCCTAAATATAAGAGATTGCAACTCTGCGTTGTGTAGATTTGTGGGGATCAGAAGTGTCATACTTAAGTGGTATTTGAAGACTATGCCATGAAGAAGTTCTATAATCATCTACATGCATTCAGCAAATCTCATGTAACAGGCTGATGTAGCAATTCAGTCATGATTAGTACTACAATGCAGGTATAGAGAAAGTGTTAACGTTTGAGTCCAATATGATTCTTCTCCAGAACGGAAGAGTCATTTGTACTCAAAACATCAACTCGGTTTCTCTCCACAGATGCTGCTAGATCTGAGATTTCCAGCATTTTCTGTTTTTATTTCAGATTTCCAGCATTCTCAGTATTTTGCTTTAATTTACTAATGTCAATGATTTGTTTATCTGTAAAACATAGAAATAGGCCATTCAGTCCAACTTTGTAATTCTATAATCCAAGTCCACATGAGCATCCTCGCCCTGTTTATTTCATTGCCCTCTATCAACAAAGAGCAAACTTCTATTCCTCTCTCTCTCTCTCTCATGAACTTATCTCACTTCTCCTCACACATATTGTAGTAAACACCATAACGTGACCAATTAACTTGTCTGCTCCAGTAAAAAGGACCAGTGTTTAAGCAGGCATTCTGTACTGAGGATTAAAAAATTGTTGTTTATGTCCCTACTCAGGAGTACAGCAGTTTTGCACATTACCAAAGCTTGCTGCAATCAATGTTCCAGCACAAAAACAGGACAGCTGACTACGAACCACACTCCCAGCGTAAATGTCAGCTGTTTCTCGCTTCTTAAAGCTCTTAGCATTTCTTTTTTAATGATATTAATCAACATCTCCTATACAAAAGAGTCTCCAACCTCAGTATAATAGTTCCAACGTTCATGCAAGGAGCAGTGCATTTATCATGGTGGTATCAAACCCAAAACAGGGTTGCCAACAGGCTCACCATTTGTCTCCCTCTATGGACCGAGTAGTCAGCTGGAGTACTTGCAACTTACTATCTTGCTATCTACACACAGCGCATGAATCTATTTCGGTATTGTTAAGCAATCAGCTGCAATGACAAACTCCAGAGAGCTGAAAATAAATCTTTTGACGTTATAGAGGTCTGTAAAGTTTTAATGATAAAAATAAATATAGAATCATAGAACAGTGCAGGAGGACTATCGGCCCATTGGTTCTGCACCGACTGAAAGTAAGAAGCCCACTCTCCTGCCTTATCCCCATAACCCAACCTAACCTGTACATCCCTGGATACTAAGGGTAATTTTATCATGTTATCAATAGTTCAATACAACAGATGCATCAGCACCAAAACGGTAAAAATCCAGGAACTTCTACATTTTCAGTATTTACAAAACCCCTGCCTCCCCTGCAGGCATGGGCAGAGGGAAGAGGGAAAATTAACAGCAAGTTTACAATAACAGGAGGCGCAGGTAATTGGATGAAAACATGAGATATCAGATTTTTGTCCAATTTTAATTCCGTGCACAGTAAACCAGAGAAGTTTAATAAAGCCTAATTCAGGAATAACAGGGCCGCATGATCTGAGAAAACCAAGGCTTTGCGTATTTAACCGTTGCTCTTCCCCTAGCCATAAGCAGAAACATTTTACTTGAATAATTATATTCAGTGAAACTTTTGTGTCCAAGTACAGGCTACTGGGTAAGCTCTACCAGCTCCGATACAACTTACTGTGTCATTCTTTTCTATACCCTTAATAAGCAAAATAGAAGTTCATTGTACAGAAAATGGGGCAACAGCCAAGAACAGACTGAGCTCAATTTCCTAAAAGGAGAAATCAGCGGTTAACAATTCAGAAGTAATTTTGCAAACATTTATGCCCTTAAAATATCTGGAAAATTTTTTCACATGTTCTGGTGTATTGTTTGAAATACATGTTTACTTCTAGAATCTATTGAGGAGAGATTGCATTGCGCTAAATTATATCACGTGTGGTGCAAGTTTAACCAGGTGGAGGTGTGGCCATATGGCCAAATGACCATATCACAGTCCGCTGTGTAGCAATTCTGCAGTGTCGTTGAGGATGCCACACACCTACCTACTGAATATCTGCTTGTTCATGCCAATCTACTGGAAATACCTTCCAGACCATACAATAGTGACTCCAAAATTAAAGAATGGTTAATGCATGTATGAGGAAATACATTTTTGACTCATCTCCTTACTTTATAATTTATATTTTGAAGTATTGTACCACCCGCACTTTCACAAATAAATATTTGTTCTATTCCTTTCTCCTACTCTACAAATTTAAAATACCCAGAAACATTTAACATCCATCAGGAAGTACATGGATGCCAGAATGTTTCAAGTTTGTGCATTGAAAACATTTGTGTTCCTCTCAAGGGTTAAAGTGACCAAAATATGATCTGTAGGCGTTAGCAGGTAATTAAAGTTAATTTGTAATCATACAGAAAAGATGATTACAAGACAGTATTTTAGCTGACAAGAGTATGGATGCATGCAAGTGTGTAAATGCTTGAATCATATAGATTTGTAGGAACTATAGATTTGTAGGAACTCCAATATCTTGATGCCCAATAAGAAATGCTGGGGTATTTTCTGGAGATTACTGTAAATTTAAAGTTAACCCTCAAAACATCCAGAAGGGTACTGAGCCACTACTAGATTACGTTAAGGCCCAAGCACATTATTTTTCCGAAGCAATAGTCCCAGTTGGTACCTACCTCTTGCAATTTTATCGAGGCAGAATCATTGCGAGCTTGATTTGCTGAGCCTAGCCTTTTTTCTATCTGCACGAGTTTTGCCTGCAGAAAAGTTAAGAGCACAATAGTTTTCCTGTTTTCCTTAAAAAGTGACACAAAATAATACCCAAGGAGTCTCATGCACTCAGGCCAATTAAGTTTTATTCTGGATACAATAGTTATTATTTGGTTGTTTTTAAATGACTGAAAGCATTGCTGGAAATGCATACAAGACAGTTAGTACCCGAAATAAGTAAAAGCTTCAGGTGTATGCAATATCACCAAAACAGATTATTTGGTCGTAATCTCATGGTTTCTGAAATGTTAGGATTGCAAATCAGCTGCCATGTTTCCTACATTAGGGAATACTACACTCCAAAAATAATTAGCTGGGATGTCCTGAGAGTATGAATATACACAAGTTGGTTATTTTAGTACTTATTTTTCCTCCCATAAACTGCACTTTCAATGGCGCTGCGTTTTCTGATACGCAAACACACATCCATCATGATACCGCATCTCATTCACTGGCTCATCATGCCATCAGTCACATGGCAGCACTGGCACAGTGGTTAGCACTGCTGCCTCAGAGCACCGAGGACCTGGTTTCAATCCCGACCCCAGGTCACTGTCCACGTGGAGTTTGCACATTCTCTCCCCCCCTCCCCCCCGTGTTTGCATACTCTAAATTTATTGTTTTTAAAAGGTTATCAGTAATAATAGGTAGCAGAGGCAAATTAGTTATCAAATATAGATTTAACTACTGTCTGAACAAACAGGTAATTGGCAACATTCAGAGGTATAGTGTATGGTGGTTCCCAAAGTGGGTTACACATCCCCGTTGCGGCACTTGAGAGATTGTGCAAAACGGATTTTGTGTCAATATTTTCAGGGGTGAGAAATGTTTTGACCTCTGCTGCCCCTTGCCGTTATCCAGGGATTCCCAGACCATGGGCTGTTGACAGCAGCGAGTTAGAGTATGACTGAACATAATTCCAATAAAAGCACAAGAGTCTAGACAGTGGGAAACGACGCAGTAGTGATTGGAAAAGCAACAAGCAGGAAGAGGAAACCTATGATTCGAGGAGTAGTGAGCAAAGGAGAGAGAAAACCTGTTATTGGAGATTACATCTGGAGTCATGAACTCTCAGAAATCACTTTCCACTTGTGAAAGATGGCTTTTGGATTCACTGGAAGGAAATTGAAGTGTCATCGCTATATGTGTGTTGAAAACAGTTTGCGACCAAAATTGTCAGCCATTTCTCCCAACTTCAAGTGCTTATGCTCTAACAAATGAGCTCATCCATCACATTAATGGCAAGTCAAAATTATTAGAAGTAAATATGTGCTCATCATAAAACGTAACAATAATGATTCACAAAATATCTGGTCATTAGAGGAGTAAATGAAAAAGAGATTGCCAGTAGGGGAATGCACAAAAGTTGGTAAATCTGAATAAGGGTACACAACCAAAAAAGTTTGGGAACCACAAGTGTACATTGATTAGGTGGCATATTTATTGTTTGATGTTTCACACATCTATTGATATTACTGGACATAATGTTACATCCCAGTAGCTCATCAGAGAGGTATTAATTAATAGGACACCTCGATATTTATGGGGATATGAACCGAAATATTTTTCAACATAAGATTTCAAATATTAGACAACATGGCATTGCTCAAGGAAAGTAAGATGATGAATTGCTCCATGAGAAGAGATCACCACAAATAGAATTTTCAGTAAATTGTATTTCATAAAAACATACATGTCTTTATCCCCATCACAAGGTAAGCAAGACAAAAAACATCTCTTGTATTAGAACCCTCTACAACTGTTGTGAGCACTAAGAGGCAAGTCACTTGACAATATTGAGTAATGAGTATTTTAGCTTTTCCATTATATTGATAGCTATTGGTAACTGCCCATTTTTGAAGGCTTCAATTTAGATTTAGAGCACCCAATTAATTTTTTCCAATTAAGGGGCAATTTAGCATGGCCAATCCACCTAGCCTGCACATCTTTGGGTTGCGGGGGCAAAACCCACGCAAACACGGGGAGAATGTGCAAACTCCACACGGATAGTTACCCAGAGCCAGGATAGAACCTGGGACCTCGGCGCCGTGAGGCAACAGGGCTAACCCAATGCGCCACTGTGCTGCCTGACGTCTTTCGTTCCTGCTTACTGATAGGTACATTGTATTATTGATGGTCGTTTTGTATTTGATGAATATGAAACTTGGGACTTATCTGATGCAAGGGTACAAGATATTTGTACATTAGAATCATAACACTGAACGGACAACAGACAAGTGGAAAAGTCAAGGTGAAATGAAATGAAATGAAAAGAAAATCGCTTATTGTCACAAGTAGGCTTCAAATGAAGTTACTGTGAAAAGCCCATAGTCGCCACGGCGTCTGTATGGGGAGGCTGGTACGGGAATTGAACCGTGCTGCTGGCCTGCATTGGTCTGCTTTAAAAGCCAGCAATTTAGCCCTGTGCTAAACAGCCCCTGCATGTTCAAAATAGCCATGTATGGCTGGTGTTTCTAACTTTGCTGCCATGTTTGGATTAGGAGATAATTGCTGAGCATGTCAAATTCCGGGACAATCACAACAGATCAAGCAAATGAGCAGAAATTTCAAATCAGCATTTTATTTTATATTTAAATTTAGAATACCAATTATTTTTATCCAATTAAGGCAATTTAGAGTGGCCAATTCACCTACCCTGCACATTTTTGGGTTGTGGGGGATGAAACCCACGCAGACACGGGGAGAATGTGCAAGCTGCATACGGACAGTGACCCAGGGTCGGAATTCAACCTGGGTCCTTGGCGGCGTGAGGCAGCCGTGTTGCCCCCTAATCACTATTTTATGAATGATATTTTAAGCTTACATTATATTTTAAAATTCTGTGCTTTTTCAGGACTTTTGTGACATAAGATCATTAAAAGAGCAAGTTTAGCTTGAAGCACTTCACAACAGCAATGCAGCAAGCCTAAATTTCAAACAGGTCTTTGCCAATGCATGCTAATGAAAGTAGCGATAAATGATGTTGGTTTATTTGCTGTTCCTGCCTTTGGCCAAAGGAAGTTGCAAAGCCATATTCTTCAATAGTTAGCTTGTGAACTATAAATCTCTCTGTGTTGGCACTTTTTGCGATAAATGCTTGGAGGAACAAAATTTACAATTTAATTAACACATGACTCCAATTCAGCAGTGACAATGTTTCTAGATGACCCTCTTACTTTCAACCGTGCACTTTGAGACCGAAAGTCAACTTTTATTGTGTTAATCTGGGTACTATTTCTGCAGGATTGCCATGCCCTGGTTGTTCATGCACAGGCATGGAATGGCAGTAATATTTTCAGTGTCAGCCCAGAATTTCCAAATTATTTCTACCTTCTACATTGTAGAAAGCTACGGGTTCTGGTACTAACCTGTAAGCCATTGATTAATGATTCATGCCTTGCGTTGCATTCAATTTTTTCTACTCTGTTTTTCAGCTCTGCCAGCTTCTTGTCGAAAACACCACTCTGCATGGAACTGATGCGTTCTTCAATAATCTGCTGAACAATCTGCATTAAAAAAAATAGTTACTCACCACAGACTAGATCGATCTTTCCCCCATTAATCAGTTTCAAATGATCTACATGGATTGCTTATTTTCCTTCCATCTCTTTCTCCATTATTCTAGGCAGTATTTTCCTGCAGGCAGTATTTTCCTGAGTATATGCATCAAATTATATAATTTATATTTATGTAGCACCTTTAACATAGTAAAATGTCCCAATATCCTTCACAGGAGCATTAACAAAACAAAATATGACACATAGCTTGCAGCCAAACTGATTTAATCTCAGACTATTACAGGAAGAGGGATGGAGTTTGGAGTAGAGACCAAAAATACTGTTTCTCACCTTCCCAATATTTAATCTGCTCATCCAGTACTCGTGTTAGATAACAGTCTAATAATTTAGCAACAGTGGACGAGTTGAAAGCTTGGTGTTCATCAGCGTACAGGAGAAAACTCACTTTATGTTTTAGTTGACATCATCGAGGGGCAGGATTTAGATGAAAAATAGGAGGGGGCCAAGGATAGGTCCTTGGGGGACAGAGGTAATACAGAGCAGGGTGAGAAACCATTGCAAGTGATAGTTAAGAAAGGAAGCAAGTCAAAGCTGTTCCACAGAGTTGGACAACAGTGGAGGGAGAGTACTGTGGGGTCAACTATATCACAGGCTGCAGACAAGTGGAGAAGGATGAGGAAGAAAAGCTTCCCTTGGTTGCAGTCATATCAGATGTCATTATAGCAGTTGGTGATGCTGCTGAATGTTCAGTCTTGGGGTAGAAGAATAAACGCACTGCATGGACTGTCAGGCTTATGGTGTTTAATTCATGTACTTCTCAATCTGGTGCCGTCTAAAGAAAGCTTTTGCATACTGGCAACCGAAGTTAGAAGCAGCAATGTTTTTATTATGGTTCCCAATCAGCAAAGGCAGCAAACTCATCACAAGTCAATATGCACAATTTAAATTGTCAGAGCAATACATTTTTATATACCACACAAGAGAGGAGACTGGGAGGCAATGGAATGCTCTTGGAGTGTTACTGGTTTCATGTTAACATGGTCTCTGCCAGTTTGGCTGGGTGTTTGAAGGAAAGGGAATTAATGGGGCTTACGAACAGTGAAGACACTTGGGATTAACTTTACTGCTCCCGTATAAACATCAACACTAACCGACTGTCACCTATGTTCAGTGGGATGCAAAAAGATTAAAAGAAATGCATCCTTTCTGGAAGGGCCACTTTGAAATGTCAACAAATAATATGCCAAAAACAAAATATTTTCAAACTTTACAGAAAACTACGTGTTTAGTAGCTGACTTCCTCTGTACAAGGACAACAGAGGCAATGGCAGCTAAACATGTAGTTCAAAAGTAGAATGACTGAACTCACTCCTGGATGAAACATGATCAAATGATATTCTCCCAAATGACATGGGCAGAAGAGTAAACCACTGACACAAAGTTCAGGGCCAGGATTCTCCGGTACCCAGCAGGCGGGCCGTACCGGCGGCGAGGAATGGCGTGAACCACTCTGGCGTCGGCTGCCCGGAAGGTGCGGAATCCTCCGCACTTCCGAGGGCTAGGCCGGCGCCGGCAGGGTTGGCGCCGCACAAACCAGCGCCGAAGGGCCTCCACCGGCAGGCGCGAGTTGGCACATTCGCGGGAGCATTAGTGTGTTCTGGCGCATGCGCAGAACCGCTGGCATGATCCCAGAGCATGCGCAGGAGGATTCTTCTCCGCGCCGGCCATGGCGGAGCCTTATAGCGGCCGGCGCGGAGGGAAAGAGTGCCCCCACGGCACAGGCCCACCCGCGGATCGGTGGGCCTCGACCGCGGGCCAGGCCACCGTGCCCCCCCCCCCCCCCCCCGGCAGAGCCAGGTCCTGCCGAAAACGGGCTGCTGCTCGGCCCATCAAGGAGTGGAGAATCGCCGCCTCAGGTCACATACCTTCTCCAGCGTCTGGTGGATCTCCCCTCTGGCAGTGATCTTCACTTTTAAGGCAGCCTCATATTCATCTTCAGAAAACCGACACCGTTTGGATATACTGCTTTCCGCATCTTCAGACTTGGACCTTTTTCGTCGCACAATTTCATCTACAAAATAGATCAAAATTATTCTGGCTATTTTAATTTTTCTGAATAATAATAAACCTTAGCGTTTACATCACAACACAAAATTTAGATTGTGAACACTGATCTATATTTAAGCATTTCTCATCCAGTGATCAGATGAATATGCTCTCGATGGTGTGGATGAAATTCACAATACCTCACCTTTTGTGGTCTGAGCACTTAAAAACTGGGTACCAAATGTACAGGATGAATAGTTCAGGTTTAGAATTTTGGAAAGATGGTATACCACCAGTTTACATTGGTGGCCGATCTGTAGGGCTGCACAATATTTTCATCATTTAAAAATATACTCTATTTGCAAACGGATACTAAAGCCCAACATTTTTGTAGCAATTTTTGTTAACCAATCCAATTACTCAGCCATGATTGAATGGCGGTGTAGACTCAATGGACGGAATGGCCTATATAGGCCATATATATAGGCCATATATTATGGCCTATATATTTCCTGAACTTCTCGGAACACTATCTCTACTCAAAGCACTTCATTTTTTCTTCATGGGAGGGACAAGAATGGGGAACAAACTTACATGTATAGAAGAGCAGATGGAAGGAGCAGTTAGTCAGGAGCTGACATTAAGGCACAATATTGGGCTGGCTATCACTGTATTACAGCAGGGTAGCATGGTGGTTAGCATAAATGCTTCACAGCTCCAGGGTCCCAGGTTCGATTCCCGGCTGGGTCACTGTCTGTGTGGAGTCTGCACGTCCTCCCCGTGTGCGTGGGTTTCCTCCGGGTGCTCCGGTTTCCTCCCACAGTCCAAAGATGTGCAGGTTAGGTGGATTTAGCATGGCCAATTTAGCATGGCCAATGATGAAAGTCACGCCATATTACAGAACTGCTATCTCATTCCCTTGATGAGCATCAAAACGGGAAAGAATTTTGCAATCATGGGCAAAAGTAAGCCCATCTGTAACATTTGGGGCTCTACAAAATTCCATAGGTCTACAATTTTTGGGGCTTTTTAAAAAAAACACTTGTTAAATTGAATTAGTTTATAAAATAAGACAGTTAAGCAAATAAAAAGTCCCAACGCTTATTTCCACTGACAAACTCATGTAAGTGGAGATACATATTTATTTACAATGGATACACATTAGTTTAAAAACATGCAATGCATCTCAAGAACAGAAAGCATCACAAAATTTCACAAGTTTTATGGATTGGAAGGCCTACAGACTGTGTATTTATTAGCATGTCTTAAGTGTCCCGAAGTGTATTTCCCAGAGTTTCCTTGGAGTGCAAACAATGCCTTTATGTAGGAATATTACTCAAGAAGCATAAAAGCTCAATTTTTCTTCCAGTTACAGGAGCTTAGAACCAAACAGAATCAATTATTTTACTTGTACCCACCGCTCTCAAAAAGGGGAAATTTATGTTGTCAGTGCCTTTAAGGAAGCAATCTTCTTTCATTTTGATGGAAGGGACTATTTTTAATAACAGGTTTTCTTTCACTGGCTGAAAATCTGCTTTAAACGGTCAGTTTTCAGCAAACAAAAACTCTATAGATCAAGGTTAACACACACTACCAACCACGTTTAAAATCAGGTCATGCTCATCACCCAAATCCCCCTCAAAGTCCTAATGACTTCGGAATTATATATCATGGCACTTCCAGGATCAACAGCATAAAAGTGTAAAAGTATCCATAAAAATGGCAATTACATTTAGTACAAGCACATTTTATGCTTGACATCCAATAAATACCAACACCTCTTTTCCATCTCTTGCATGCTAGATCCTATAAAAATAAAACCTCATTGATATAGTGGACTTAAGAAATATTCTTTTTTTGCTTTGCTGTAATACTAGCTGGCTGTATTATAAATTGGGCGGGTTTATATCACTCACCTAGAATCTACAAGATAATGAGAGCTAACTTGCAGTGATCTGTGAAGTCAATGACACCCAAAGATTAAGTTACTCTCAAAAATTATATATTTAAAATATATAGTATTGAAGATTGATACAAGCAAATTTACCCATCAGGGTTCCAGTCTCGGAAACAGAACAAACCATGAAGTTCCACAAGATGAGAATATATTTTTATATTTTGAATCGTAAGAAAAGTATTTGATCCTTATGAGCATTTCCTTTCAAGCGCTGGAGCCAAAGACAACCCTTTTCAAAGAAACTGTAAAGGGTAACCTGTGCACATGGTGTACTCAGAATTTTCAAAAGACATTTGACAAGTTGCCACATCAAACATTATTACACAAAATAAGAGTTTATGGTGTAGGGAGTAACAAATTAGCAGAGAAGGATTAACTAACAGGAAACAGAGAGTAGACACAAATGGGTAATTTTCAGGTTACCGAGATGTAACAAATGGAATGCCATAGAGATCAGTGCTGGGACCTTAACTGTTAATAATCTTTATCAATCATTTGGATGAAGGGACTGAATTAATTTGCTGATGACACAAAGGGGAGTAAGTTGTGAAGAGAACATAAAGGGTCTGCAAAGGGATATAGGTACGTTAAGCGGATGGGCAAAATTTTTCCAGGTGCTGTTTCATGTCGGTAAATGTGAACTCATCCACTTTGGCAGGAAGAATTAAAGAGAACAGCATGTTATCTGAACGGAGATATTGAAGAGGGATCTGGGTGTCCTGGTACATGAATCACAAAAGTTAACATACACGTACAGCAGGTAATTAGCTAAGCAAATGGAATGTTGCCATTTATTGCAAGGGGTATGGAATATAAAATAGGGATGTTTTCCTACAGTTATACAAAGGCAATGGTGAGATCAGATCAAGAGTACTGTGCACAGTTTTGGCCTCTTTAACATAATTGCAAAAAGTAGCAGTTCAAAGGAAGTTAATTCAACTGATTTCTGGATGAAGGGATTATTTTATCAGCCACGGTTGGGCAAGTTGGACATGTATCTATTGGGCGTTAAGAATGGCAGGTCATCTTATTGAAACATACAAAGATCCTGAGGTTGCTTGTCAATAGATTCCGAAAGAATGTTTCCCCTTTTGGAGAGACAAGAATCACTGAACAAAATTTGGGTCTCCCATTTAAGACACAGGCGAGGAGAAATATTTTCTCAGAGGGTCACGATCTGGGGAAATGCCCAAGAGAGCAGTAGAGGCAGGGCATTAAATATTTTTAAAACAGAGGTAGATTGACTAACAAGGGAGTGAAAGGATACCAGGGGTAAGTGGGAAAGTGGCTGGCTGAGCAAGCTTAAGGGACCAAATGGTCTCACACTTGCTTCTAATTTGTATTTTTGTATATAAAAATAACAAACATGGATTTTGTTTAAATTTTGAGAATGTAAGGCTACTGACTCAGAAGGGATATGGGACTCTGCAGGACCGCTGATTATGTACCGTACTGCTGATGCTCAATCACAGTTTTTGACCTTAAGTATATGCTAAATTACTTTCAAAGACCGCTGAACCTCACCTATGCCTTTCATTTGATTAAAGCAATTAAATCACAACCAATGTGCATTTATGACCAACTTTGAATACCAATTCAATTGCCTGTTACTATTAGGATCAATAGATCTTTTAAGGCACTATCCTGATGAGGTCATTAACGCTATTTAAACATAAACATAAAACCAGATATAACCAAAACTCATTATTTTTAGCTTTTTAAAGTAGGATTCTGTTGGCAATTTATTTATTTATTTTTAAAATAAATTTAGAGTACCCAATTCATTTTTTCCAATCAAGGGGTAATTTAGCGTGGCCAATCCACCTAACCTGCACATCTTTGGGCTGTGGGGGTGAAACCCACGTAAACATGGGGAGAATGTGCAAACTCCTCATGGACAGTAACCTAGAGCCGGGATCGAACCTGGGACCTCGGCGCCATGAGGCAGTACTGCGCCACCGTGCTGCCCTTGTTGACTATTTATTTGGAGATATACTGATGGAGCAATGGTCAGAAATCAAAGTTACTTGTAGTCAACTGTGGCATCCAATTTTCATGTTGTGAAGGGCGGAGTTTATACTCGTGTATGAACTACCCTTTACAATCATTTCAGATTAAATTATCGCATAAAGACAGGGGTTATTTTACGGTTGTCTTATTTGTTCCATGAGCAAGGTTACTTAAGTTAGCAATTTACTTGGGAGACTTTATAAGACCCAGCATGTGTTTTAATGGAATTTAAGAGTTGATTTTTTTTCCCAAAATATGTGCCATTGGAGGGAAACATCACTTGCCATTTGAGCATGTAGAAAGCATGATTGTGCAGCTCGGTTTTGATCTGCATGGCTAGGAAACAGTTTTGGATCATAAATATATGCTAAATCATTTTCAAAGACCACTGAAGCTCATCTATCCCTTTAATTTCACCAATTAAATCACAACCAGTCCAACTATTACCACTGACGACAGCACTTTATCTCATAACATCTGGTGGATTTATTGAAGGAATGCTATCAATGTTTAAAATGTTGAAGACTTTTTTTTTTACTGTGCCCACCCCAGTCCAACGCTGGCATCTCCACATGTTTAAAATAGTCTGCTGCATCATAAGTCACCAGTCTAGACTGCTATTGCAATAAAGGAGGTAGTATAAAGCGACTAGCATTGGAACTTTTATAGGAAGGAGAGAAACGGAAAATAAAATACCGGATAATAGTATTCAGATACCGTAGTATCTTTAATGACCAGTTTTGTTCAACATTTTCCAATGCAAAAAATACTTACTTGGTTCTTGCTTTTGTCTTGTATCAGCTTCTTGCTCTTTATGGTCTGTATCTATGAAGCAGAACGTATAAAAGCTGTTGAGTCACAATATATTTCAACAGTGAAACATAGTTGAGGCAGATGTTCTACCTCATTGACAGGGTAGATGAAGGTGGAATATTTCTCTTGGTTGTTTCTCAAAATTAAGGGTAGGCCAAGGTGCGGAGAATTCTCTTCAGTCAGAGGGTGGTGAATCTTTGGAATTCTCTACCCCAGAGGTCTGCAGAGGTTCAGTCATCGAGTATGTTCAAAGCAGAGGTCAACAGATTTCTACCAAGAGATACTGAGAATTACACTAAGAGATACTGCGGGAAGATGAAATTGAGGTAGATATCATCATGATGTCGTTGAATGGCGGAGCTGGCTCAAGGGGCCAAATGGCCTACGCCTGCTCCTATTTAACACAAGCCATCAGAGCCTTCTGCTGATCGCTTGTGCCGATATCAACCTGGATTGATATCTAGACTGAACCAAAATGGTTTGCTTCGAATGTCATTAATACCTGTGTGCTAATGAGAATATTCCAGTGAAAATTGAACAGAACTGTGCTTGAAACATGTAATAACCAGCACGGGACAGGCGGCGTGGAGATGATAGTTTTCCCTGTGCTCTTTGAGGAGTACGAGCTCCCCCGCTAGGGGCGGGGTAGCATACCCCTACTTAGATAAAAAGGTCGGCCAGTCTGGAACCAACCGACAGGAGAGAGTACCTGGTGAGGTTCTACCGGTACTCATGTATCTAATTGTTGTAAAATAAATGTTGTTTACTTTCTGCTTACTTTGGATTCCCAGTGTCTTATTAAACTGGCGACAAGGGTAAACCTGGAGCTGTTGTCGTGCAATCTACCTAGCTGAACTACCTCTCCCGTGTTGATTTTTTCTTTCTTCTGGAAAACACCGCAAAGTTGTGTAATTGACAATGCCTCTGGGCATTTGGATGCCTTTGACCCCAGTATGGAAATCTGGAATCAGTATGCAGAGCGAATGCGGTACTTCTTCAGGGGGGCACAGTGGTTAGTACTACTGCTTCACAGCGCCAGGGACACGGGTTCAATTCCAACCTTCGGCTGTCTATGTGAAGTTTGGACGTTCTCCCAGTGGTTCCTCGGTGTGCTCTCGTTTCCTCTCACAGTCCAAAGATGTGCCGTTTAGGTGGATTGGTCACGCTAAATTGCCCGTTAGTGTCCAAAAGCATAGGTGGAGTTACTGGGCTGCAGGGAAATGGTGGGGCCGTGGGCCGTGGGGTGATCTTTCAGAGGGTTAGTGCAGATTTTTTTTTTCCATTGCTTTTTTTTGAAATAATTTTTATTTCAAATTTTTGAATTTATACAACAATAACGCACCTTAGTAAAATACCAAAAATAACAATAATATTAACAATCATAAACATTCGCCCCACCTCCAGGAACAACATAACATTTTAACAACGCAAATTAACACAATATAAAGTTACAGAATAGACACTACAATAAGGAACACCCCCCCCCCCCCCCCCCCCCGCCCCCCGCCCCCCGCCCGGGTTGCTGCTGCTATTGACCAAGATACCTATCTTTGAGCCAGGAAGTCCAGAAAAGGCTGCCATCGTTTATAGAACCTTTGTATTGATCCTCTCAGGGCAAATTTGACCCTTTCCAGTTTTATAAATCCCGCCATGTCACTGATCCAGGTCTCCACACTTGGGGGCCTTGCATCCTTCCACTGTAGCAGAATCCTTCGACGGGCTACTAGGGACGCAAAGGCCAGGACACCGGCCTCTTTCGCCTCCTGCACTCCCGGCTCTACCGCAACTTCAAAAATCGCGAGTCCCCACCCTGATTTGACCCTGGATCCAACCACCCTCGACACCGTCCCCGCCACCCCCTTCCAGAATTCTTCCAGTGCTGGGCATGCCCAGAACATATGGGCGTGGTTTGCTGGACTCCCCGAACATCTGGTACACCTATCCTCACCCCCAAAGATCCTACTCATCCTAGTCCCGGACACGTGGGCCCGGTGCAGCACCTGAAATTGGATGAGAGTAAGCCTCGCACATGAGGAGGAAGAGTTGACTCTCTCCAAGGCATCCGCCCAAGTCCCGTCCTCTATCTGCTCCCAGAGTTCCTCCTCCCATTTAGCCTTCAGCTCCTCCACTGACGACTCCTCCACCTCCTGCATTACCTTATAGATGTCAGACACCTTCCCCTCTCCGACCCACACCCCCGAAAGCACTCTGTCCATCGTCCCCTGCGAGGGCAGCAAAGGGAATCCCTATACCTGTCGCCTAGCAAACGCCTTTACCTGCAAGTATCTGAACATGTTCCCTTGGGGAAGGCCAAATTTATCTTCCAGTTCCCCCAGGCCCACAAACCTCCCGCCAATAAACAGGTCCCTCAATTTGCTGATGCACACCCTTTGCCACCCCCTAAATCCCCCATCCTTGTTCCCCGGGATGAACCGATGGTTGCCACCCAGTGGAGCCTCCATCGAGCCCCCCTGTTTCCCCCCTATGCCGCCTCCACTGTCCCCAGATTCTTAGGGTCGCCGCCACCACCGGGCCCGTGGTAAACCTCTTAGGGGAGAGCAGCAACGGCGCCGTTACCATGGCACCCAGGCTCGTACCTCTACATGACGCCATCTCCATTCTTTTCCACGCCGCCCCTCCCCCCTCCATCACCCATTTACGCACCATTGACACATTGGCTGCCCAATAGTACCCCAGAAGGTTGGGCAGCGCCAGCCCGCCTCTATCCCTCCCTCGCTCCAGGAACACCCTCTTCACTCTCGGAGTCCCATGCGCCCACACAAAGCTCAAAATACTGCTAGGCACTCTCCTAAAGAAGGCCCTGGGGATAAAGATGGGCAGGCACTGAAAGAGGAACAAGAACCTCGGAAGCACCGTCATTTTGACGGACTGTACCCTCCCCGCCAACGATAATGGCAGCATGTCCCACCTCTTGAACTCCTCCTCCATCTGATCTACAAGTCTGGTGAAATTATGCTTGTGAAGAGTCCCCCAGTCCCTGGCCACCTGCACCCCCAGGTACCTAAAGCTCTCCCCTGCCCGCCTAAGCGGGAGCCTACCAATTCCTTCCTCCTGGTCTCCAGGGTGCACCACAAACACCTCACTCTTGCTTAAATTTAATTTATAACCTGAAAAGGTCCCGAACTCAGCTAGCAACTCCATCACCCCCGTCATCCCTCCCACCGGGTCCGCCACATACAGTAACAGGTCATCGGCATAAAACGACACCCTATGTTCCTCTCAACCTCGCACAAAGCCTCTCCACCTCTCTGAATCCCTCAACGCCATCGCCAGCGGCTCGATTGCCAGTGCAAACAACAAGGGGGACAAGGGGCAACCCTGCTTGGTCCCTCGGTAAAGCCGGAAGTACTCCGACCTCCTCCTATTCGTGGCCACGCACACCATCGGGGCCTCATATAGCAGCCTTACCTATCTAATGAACCCTTCACCAAATCCAAACCTCCCCAACACCTCCCATAGGTACCCCCACTCCACTCTATCGAAGGCCTTCTCCGCATCCAGCGCCACCACTATCTCTGCCTCCCCCTCAATTGCCGGCATCATGATGACATTCAACAATCTCCGCACATTCGTGTTCAGCTGCCTTCCCTTCACAAAACCTGTCTGGTCCTCGTGTACAACCCCTGGAACACAGTCCTCTATCCTGGTGGCCAGGATTTTTGCCAGCACCTTAGCATCCACGTTGAGGAGAGATATGGGCCTGTATGAACCACACTGCTGGGGGTTCTTGTCCCTCTTTAAAATTAACGAGATCAGCGCCCGCGACATTGTCGGGGGCAAAGTCCCCCCTTCCCACGCTTCGTTGAGTGTCCGCACCAGCAAGGGGCCCACTAGGTCCACAAACTTTTTATAAAATTCCACCGGGAACCCATCCGGCCCCTTCCCTGACTGCATCTGCCCAATCCCCTTAACTAGCTCCTCCAGCTCAATCGGCACACCCAACCCCTCCACCTTCTCCTCCTGCACCTTCGGGAAAGAAAGCCCGTCAAGGAACCTCTCCATTCCCCTCCTCTCCCCCGTTGGCTCCGACCGGTACAGTTCCCCGTAAAAGTCCTTGAAGACCTCATTCACCTCTACCCCCTTCCGCACCACATTCCCACTCTTATCTCTCACTCCAGCAATTTCCTTAGCCGCATCCCGCTTGCGGAGCTGATGAGCCAGCATCCTACTCGCCTTTTCACCATGTTCGTACACTGCCCCTTGTGCCTTCCTCCACTGTGCCTCCGCCTTTCTAGTGGTCAGCAAATCAAATTTAGCCTGCAGGCTGCGCCTCTCCCCCAACAGTCCCTCCTCTGGTGCCTGTGCATACCTCCTGTCCACCTCCAGCATCTTTCCCACCAGTCTATCCCTCTCACTGTTCTCGCTCCTCTCCCTGTGTGCCCGGATGGATATCAGCTCCCCATGAATCACTGCCTTCAGGGCTTCCCAGACCATCCCCATCTGAACCTCCCCCGTATCATTCACCTCGAGGTACCCCTCAATACTTGCCCAGATCCTCCTACACACCTCCTCCTCCGCCAACAACCCCACATCCAACCGCCACAACGGGCGCTGGTCCCGCACCTCCCCCATCTCCAACTCGATCCAATGCGGAGCGTGGTCGGAGATTGCTATGGTCGAATACTCGGCCTCCTCCACTCTCGGAATCAGTCCCCTACTCACCACGAAGAAATCTATCCGAGAGTAGACCCTATGTACGTGGGAGAAGAAAGAGTACTCGCGTGCCCTCGGCCTCACAAACCTCCATGGATCCACCCCATCCATCTGGTCCATAAACCCTCTCAGTACCTTGGCCGCCGCCGGCCTCCTACCCGTCCTAGAGCTTAACCGGTCCAGTGAAGGATCCAACACCGTATTAAAGTCCCCCCCCCCCCCATGATCAGACCTCCCGCCTCCAGATCCGGGACCCGTCCCAACATACGCCTCAAAGCCCGCATCGTCCCAATTTGGGGCATACACACTAGCCAGTACCACCTTCTCTCCTTGTAGCCTGCCCCTAACCATAACATACCTACCCCCCTTATCCGCCACCACCCCCGATGCCTCAAACAACACATTTTTCCCCACTAGAATCGCCACTCCCCGGTTCTTCACATCCAACCCAGAGTGGAAAATCTGCCCCACCCATCCCTTCCTCAGGCGGACCTGGTCCGCCACCTTCAGGTGGGTCTCCTGAAGCATTGCCACATCTGCCTTTAGCCCCTTCAGATGAGCCAGTACCCTCGACCACTTCACCGGCCCATTCAACCCTCTCGCATTCCAGGTGACCAACCGGATCAGAGGGCGTCCCGCCCCCCTCCCCCGTCGACTAGCCGTAGCCCGTCGACTGCCCGCCCCAGGCCAGCACCCCCTGCCCGACCCAGTCCCCATAGCGACAACACCTCACCTCTGTCCCCCCAGCCCCCACCAGCTCCTTCTTAACCCTACCAGCAGCAACCCGGTATTCCCCTTTCCCCCCCTCCCTTCCCCCCCAGGCTAGGAACCCTCCCAGCCGCGAACCGTCCTCCATTGTACTTCCGTGGGTCAGCTAACTTCTGCTGATCCCGGAAACTCCCGCCAATAACCCGACCCCTCCCAAAGTGGGATCATCCCCCAATCTATCCCTCCTCCAGGCACTGCTCCAGCGCGGGGAAGAACCAGTTAAGGCCCCGCCTCCCCCCGTCACCATCTCCGCCCCCCAGCGCGGGAAACCAGAGGAAAGCCCGTGCTTTCGCACTGCCCCACCACACCCTTCTGACGCAGCTCCCAAATAACAGCCCCACTCCATACCCCCAACCCGACATAGAATACAACAAACCCCCCCGACCCTCCCCGCAAGATACACAACTCAAACAATGCCCCACAGCAAAAAAAAACATAGCAGAACAACACCCCCGTAAATAACCATATCAAAATTGCAAAAGTACAAAAAAAAGAGAACACAGCAACAGCAGAATCCAGCACTAAAATATTACAACCGACCCCGCAACCCCCAACCCCTAGTTCAAGTCCAGTTTCTCCGTCCGCACGAAGGCCCACGCCTCCTCCGGGGAATCAAAATAATGCCGGTCCGAATAAGTTACCCACAGGCGCGCGGGCTGCAACATTCCGAACTTTATCTTTTGCCTGTAAAGCACCTCTTTCGTCCGATTAAATCCGGACCGCCGCGTAGCCACCTCCACACTCCAATCCTGGTAGATCCGTACTACCCCATTCTCCCACTTGCTGCTCTTCACCTTCTTGGCCCAGCGCAGCACACACTCCCGATCACTGAACCGGTGGAACCTCACCAGCACCGCACGCGGGGGTTCATTTTCCTTAGGCCTCCTGGCCAGCACCCTGTGCGCTCCCTCCAGCTCCAAGGGCAGATGGAAAGACCCGGCCCCCACTAGCGAGTTCAGCATTATAGCCACGTAGGCTGTCAGGTCCGACCCCTCCTGCCCCTCCGCAAGGCCCAAGATCCGCAGGTTTTTCCGCCTCATGCGGTGATCAAGCTCCTCAAAGCGTTCCTGCCACTTCTTGTGGAGTGCCTCGTGCCCCTCCACCTTACTCACGAGGACCATGGCCTCCTCCTCTCGTTCAGTGGCCTGCGTCTGCAACTCCTTGATGGCAGCACCCTGGGTGGTCTGAATCTCCGACAGCCTTCTGTTTGTTTATAGAACAGTACAGCACAGAACAGGCCCTTCGGCCCTCGATGTTGTGCCAGGCAATGATCACCCTACTCAAACCCACGTAACCACCCTATACCCGTAACCCAACAACCCCCCCCCCCCCCAACTTACTTTTTAGGACACTGACGTGCAGAGAGCTCAGTACCTCAGCCTTGAAGTCTGTGAAGCAGCGCAGGAGAGCAGCTTGTTGCTCCTGGGCCCACAGCCTCCACTCCTCTGGAGCTCCTCCGGCTGCCATCTTGGATTCCTTCCCCCGTTTTTTCTGGGAAGCTGCTACCGTTTTTTCCCCCCCTTTCCACTCCGAATTCGAGTCATGGACTGCGGGGAAAGTCATTCAGCACACCCTCCCACACCGGGAGACGTCGAAAAATTTCCGTTTTGGACTCTAAAAAGAGCCGAAAAGTCCGTTTAAAACGGGAGCTCCCAAATGTGTGGCTTCCTACGTCATCGCAGCCACCGGAAGTCATCGGGGTTAGTGCAGATTTGATGGGCCGAATGGTTCCTCTGCACTGTAAGGATTCTTAGCAATATCACAGAAAACGAGCGCCAAACTGCAATATTGTTCAAAGTCTGCGGAGCGCCTACGTTTCATGATCCGGCGCCTCACATTGCCAGCGGCGCCTGACTCAATGACGTTCGACCAGTTTGTCATGTTGGTGGGACAGCATTTCAATCTAACCCCTTGGGTCACATGTCCAGGATTCCGGCGCTGCACGCCGTCCTCGTCCCAGGATTCCGGCGCTGCACGCCGTCCTCGTCCCAGGATTCCGGCGCTGCACGCCGTCCTCGTCCCAGGATTCCGGCGCTGCACGCCGTCCTCGTCCCAGGATTCCGGCGCTGCACGCCGTCCTCGTCCCAGGATTCCGGCGCTGCACGCCGTCCTCGTCCCAGGATTCCGGCGCTGCACGCCGTCCTCGTCCCAGGATTCCGGCGCTGCACGCCGTCCTCGTCCCAGGATTCCGGCGCTGCACGCCGTCCTCGTCCCAGGATTCCGGCGCTGCACGCCGTCCTCGTCCCAGGATTCCGGCGCTGCACGCCGTCCTCGTCCCAGGATTCCGGCGCTGCACGCCGTCCTCGTCCCAGGATTCCGGCGCTGCACGCCGTCCTCGTCCCAGGATTCCGGCGCTGCACGTAGTCCCAGGATTCCGGCGCTGCACGTCGTCCCAGGATTCCGGCGCTGCACGTCGTCCCAGGAGTCCGGCGGTGCACGTCGTCCCAGGAGTCCGGCGGTGCACGTCGTCCCAGGAGTCCGATGACAGGGACTCTGCCCCCTGCATGATGTGCAGACATCAGGCCAGACAGAGCCACCAGTGGCAAGAGAGTAGACGTCACCGGCGCCCTGGACGTGGTAGGCACCCAGTGGTAAGGCCTTGCATTTGGACAACCTGGACAGAAGAGACTGAGGATTAGGCCGAGATTTATCGCCATTATGTGCCGGCTCCCTTCATTACTCCAATTGATATTCCTGTACGGGGCAATGGATATTTGCTCCAGATGAAGTTGGATGCCGGAGCAGCAGTTTTGGTAGCACAACACACATCCGAGAAGAACTCTGTGCATATTGAGGATGGAGACCTGGCTGTGGGTTTTTGCGTCAAATGTTTTAATCAATACGTCTACGCTCGCCACTTTGTCATCGTAACTGACTATAGCTATTCGGTCTTTTTGTGAGGACAAGATGGTCCCCCCGATAGCTTCCGCACGGATCCAGTGCTGGGCATTGCTGTAGCTGCAAAGGAGCACCAGGGGCACAAATTTTGAATGCGGAGCGTTCAGTCTTTTTTCCCCACCAGCGGTGGCTACTGACCTGCCCATGATAGACAAAGTCATCGCAGTCTTCAATTTTAAGGACGCTTCGCCTGTGATTGTGTCTCGTGTCCGCCAATGGACGCAGACTAACCCTGTGCTGGCTTAGGTGCATCGGTGGGCATTGCATGGTGAACAGTGGCAACAGCTGCCAGGAGAGTTGAAGGCATTTTCTTCCAAGTTCTCAAAAATAACTGTGGAGGACATGAGGGTCGTTAGTCCCTGAAAAAAAGGGCAGGCTTTTGTTTTGAAGGATCTTCATGTGTGGCATCCTGGTGTATCCAAGATGAAGATGTTGGCCAGAAGCTACGTTCGGTGGCCAGGGTTTGATGCAGCTGTCGGGCCATTGGCCCAGAACTGCTCCGTTTGCCAGGAATATCAGAAGTTTCCAAGGCAACGCCCTTACATCCCTGGGAATGGCCGGGTTGTCCTTGGACTCGCATTCATGCGTATTTTGCCAGTCCTTTTCTGGGCTCAATGTTTCGAATCATAACTAGAGGTCCACCGGATGACATCCATCACATCCGAAGCAGCCATAGAGCGTCTGCAGACTTTTTTCCCGTTCTATGTCACATCCGAGGTGTTAGTCACGGATAATTGAGTCTAGTTTACAAGCAAAGAGTTTGCCACTTTTGCAAAGCGCAATGGGATTCGTTATGAGCGGCATGGTAGCATAGTGGTTAGCATCGTTGCTTCACAGCGCCAGGGACCCGAGCTCGATTCCCAGCTTGGATCACTGTCTGTGTGGGGTCTGCATGTTCTTCTAGTGTCTGAGTGGGTTTCCTCCGGGTGATCCGGTTTTCTCCCACAGTCCAAAGATGTGCCGGTTAGGTGGATTGGTCACGTTAAATTGCCCTGTTGTGTCCAAATGTTAGGTGGGATTGCTGGGTTATGGGGATAGGCACACTACAGCCTTCCGGCCTGAACATCAAATTCAACAACTTCAGATGATCAGCCCCACCTCAACCCATTTGTTTTCATTTCGTTTTAACAGTCTTTTACCATTTCTTTCTTAATATAATTCCCCCCCCCCCCCCCCAATCTTATCCACCTTTCCTGCACCTTTCTCCTCTTTGCTTCCCCCTTTCCCTCCCCCCACACCTACAGTTCATCCGCTGATGTTAGTTTCCCTGCTGTTTGACCGTTCACATCTTTTGTCCTCTCTGGGGACTGCCATTAACACTCTTTCACCTTGGTATCTGTGGCCATTAGCACCCAGTTTCCCTGGGTTTCTGTGGCTATGACTCATCTTTCATTCTCACTCCACAGTATAAATATTTCCCACTTTCTGTCTGTTAGCTTTGACAAAGAGTCACCGGACTTGAAACGTTAGCTCTTTTCTCTCCCTACAGATGCTGCCATACTTGCTGAGATTTTCCAGCAGTTTTCCTTTCGGCTTAGGTAAGGTCTCTTTCAGGGGCGGTGTAGACTGGATGGGCCTCCTTCTGCACTGTAAATTCTAGGATTCCATGTCCGCACTGCCCCATCATCCAGCATTGACTGGTCTAACTGAGAGAGCCATACAGACAGTGAAAATGGGACTGAAGAAGCAGATGGTGAGCTCGACGGATACCTGGCTGGCGAGATTCCGTTTTTTGTCCAGGACCACTCCTCACGTGGTGATCGGTGTGGCCCCTTCAGAGCTGTTAATGGGTCGATGGCTTCGGACGTGACTGTATTTACTGGTGCCGAACATTGGCACTAAGGTGCGCCATAGCCAAAAATTGCATGGGAGTGGCACTGCTCGACATCAAGCTCTTTGTGAAGCCTCGCATTTGACAATGCGGTCTATGTTCATAACTTTGCCAAAGGCACTCACTGGCTCTCTTCAATCAGGTCCGGTATCTTACCAGCTCATGCAGTGACACCTGGATCTTATCCGCTCTTGGCGGTTTCTTCTTCATCCGGTACTGCAAACGAGCTCTTTTTCAGATCCTCCGGTTCCATTCCTGGTACGTCCTGCTGTGAAACCTTCATTTTCTCACGACACGGAAATGCCTAACACCCTGTCCTCAGATTCCGACATGGAGGCCCAAACTCTGAGGTTTCTGAAGTGGAGGTCGTGGTCCTGCTGCCCTCGGCCGACAATCAGCCCAGGTGGTCTAGACAAAAACGTTGTTTGCCGGCACAGTACACACCAGCCGATCTACTCCTCCACTTGACGGCGATCTGCTGGAGCCGAAACGTCTTCGCCACCCGAGTGCTGCAAGTGCTGGACCAGTTTCTTCTATTACTTCTGGTCAATGATTGTTTTGCAACTTTGTCATTTTCTCAT
This sequence comes from Scyliorhinus canicula, assembly GCF_902713615.1. Classification (NCBI taxonomy): domain Eukaryota; kingdom Metazoa; phylum Chordata; class Chondrichthyes; order Carcharhiniformes; family Scyliorhinidae; genus Scyliorhinus; species Scyliorhinus canicula. The sequence continues at coordinate 15,794,252 of NC_052168.1, forward strand.
CATCATCACCATTCGACAGGATCTAATAACCTGCACGGGACATACAGTGTGGGGATGAATGATCCTTGAGGAGTACGAGTGAGGTAGCTTACCGTTACTTGTATAAAAAGGTCGGCCAATCTTGATCCGACCAACAGGAGAGAATACCTGGTGAGGTCCTACCTGTATAAAATTGTTGTAAATATTGTTTACTGTATGTTTATTTCGGTCTCCCTGTGCCTTATTCGAAGATGGTTCCTAAATTTGGCTATTGAGCAGCCTTGTGACCAATCCTGTGTGTGCATGCACTGTGTGCATCATAGTCAACACACAGTCACAATGACAGATGCAGAGTGATAATCAGTCAGGTTACCTGCACCCATTCTGTTTAGTTCTCATCCATAAGAGATGAAACATAATTCTACGGAAGCAAAGAACCAAAAACCACTGCAACAGAAGAACTGATCCTGGGCACTTTTGCAGTCAGGACTGTCTCCCATCAACTGAATCGCCTTAGTCAGACCTTATCCAAAATTTGAAATGTTTTTGATCCTGAAGCTCGATTATACCTTGTGGGAGGAATGAGGCTCGATGGGCAAGCTCCCCCTTTCCCATTGCATAACTTCATATTTTGTTACACTCTTCGTCACTCTTCTCCAAAGTGAACCATGGAGGGGATGAGGTGTCACAGCTACAAGCACTTCCAGGCCACCTGGTCCAAGTGGTCAGCCAGTATTTTTCCAACTGCAACAGCAGCCATCAAACTATTCACCCGAGTTGCTCACCGTGAGGCTAATCCTGTCCTCACTTGTATTTTCCAGCTGGAGCTAGATAGCTACACGAGTGGCAGGCTGATCTTTCCCTCCATAATCCAGGTCTAAACCGAGCGATGTGTTTAACTGCTGAGACAGGGTTCAGATTTTATGCTCCATATAATGTTGTGCAATACTTGAAGAGTGGCATTATGGTGCTCAGTTATTAGGGAAGATTCAGATTAATGTTTTAAAACTGAAGACTAAAAGAGCTAACCATGAATAGGCAAGCTTCAGTGGACCAATACAAAAGTTATGAAGATCAACCAGCCAAGGCTTTAGAAAACTTGGGTGCCACTAATGACATAACGGAATAGATGCCCAAAACAAGGCATTACATATTGCTGAGGGCAAAATCAACAGCAAAAAGCACATACACCAAAATTACTGACACCCTCCTTTATTTCTCCCAAAAGAATTTGTAGTCAGTTGCAAGACCAATTAATGGTCACACACGTGTTTAATTTCCCCAAAATTATCAGACTTTTAATCGATAAAATGATTCACAGGCTTTATTTATGGCTGGTAACTTGTAAATTTTCCCTTCCCCTATTGGGAGGCCTTCCTTCAGTCATCTAGCCCCCACCCCTTTTTTTGTCTTATTCCACCTTTGAAACACCATTGTTCATTTTCTATATTAAAAGGTGCTATTTCAATTGCAAGTTGTTGTTGCTATTTTATAGAGCCACTTTTTCAGTCTTTTCTGTTACTCGTGAGGGGAGATTCTCCAATATGGAGCCCAAGTGTTCACGCCATCGTGAACGCAGTCGCATTTCACGACGGCGTGAACCGGGCACGGGTACGACCTACTCTGCCTGCCCCCCCCCCCCCCCCCCAGAGGGCCAGCACGGCACTGGAGCGGTTCACGTCGCTCCAGCCTCCTTTCGTGGATGCCAAATGGGTGCTCCCCCCTCCCGCGGGGGGGCTTCTTTAGCACGCCGGCCCCGACTCAACGTGGCGTCGGTGTTCAGGGCTTTGCCGCGCCCAAACCATTCACATCACTTGGGAGTAAAATAGTTTCTAATCTGCTCTAACAATACACAACCTCAAATATCCACACCTGTAATGCGAAGCGAAATTCACACATCTGCATGCCACCATTCTTCCAGCCAAATGGGGATGTTGCCACTCATAACTGAACTGAAACTGTGCGTTTTTAAAAAAAACAGGACATTTATAACTGATGAAAACAGGTCTAAACATGCGAAGGAACAAACAGCCCCTTTAAATTTAGCATCAAATCACATCCAAAATATTTTCAACAAAAGACAATGTGACACGACAGCAAGCAAGCATACCTGGATCATCGGTTTTTGGTACCAGCTCTTCACTTTCTGTTTTATCCTCCATTATTGGCTCATCCTCATCTGATAGAACGAGAAATGCTTCCTCTGGCAAATTGCCGTTGCACTCCTCTTTTGTTGGAGAACTGCATGGAGATGTATCCATCTGTTCCTCCTGCAAGCTTTTTGATGGACTGTCCTTTGGTGCTGGGGAATCCACTGCAGGAACAGTTCCTTGGTCACAGGATAATTCATTGTCCTTCTCTGGGGCCAATTTCTCCAAAATGGGGATTATTTCTTCAATTTCCAGTTGGTTGTTCTCAGCTGATTTGTTTTCACTTAATTTGTCCTTAGTTGCAATATCACTTTCAGTCTCTGCAGACTCCATCTTAGAGCTTTCACAATCATTTTTCTCCTGCACAGATTCTATGCTACTTGTTATTACCTCTTCACTAATGTCTAATGAACTTTCATGGTCTTCCTTTTCTCTCACAGAGGAAGAGGAAGACTGTAACTTAAGGCTACTTTCATCTGGTATTTCTTGACTTCTGCTGTCACCAACAGAAGGTGGTCTTTCCTTATCTGAAAGGTCCTGGGAATCAGAACATGATTTATCTGCAATTAAAGAATCCTGCTTCAACTCAACAGACTCTGATTCCACAGTGTCATCTCTTTTGCTCTCAACATCTACCAAACTTTGTTTTTCTGTGCTCCCAGCAGAAATCTGTTCATCTTTAGCAATTGGGGGTGTTGGGTCCATTTTTTCATCTTGTGAGGTTAAATCCTTATTTTCATTAAGACATTTCTCAGCAAAGTTTAGTTCAGGTGGTGTTTGTGTAATACTAAGTTCATCAATGGAGTTGCCTTGCAGTTCCTCGGGCCCCAGCCTCACATCATTAATACTATCAATATCAGCATCGTCCATACAGTTAGTATTTAGTGAGGCTTTGCTGTCACAATCTCCATTTTCATGTCTACCGTTACACAGTTTTGTTTTGGTCTCTTCATTGGATTTTAAAAGTTCCCCTCTGCTTTTATAGATAGCCTCTAGCTGCTGTCGGTCACTTGCACGCATCGTTTTTCTGGCTTTGAAGACTTTTTTTGGAAGGTCTTCACTAGTATCCATCTCAGAATTCCTGAAAGCAAGAAAATTAAAAGGAAAGAACCATGAGACAAGACTCACCTAGCAAACTCAACAGGTCAGGCAATTAAAATCAATAACTGCACACCATTTAGTTACTTTTGGCAGGATAAATAAAAATCCCCAGCATACTTAGACCTGTCCAGTATAGCGATTTTCCAAAGTACTTTCCTAGCATTCACCACGATTGCTTTGAACTTAGTGCAACCTTATAGTCAGCTAATGCTTAAAAGGCAAAAGAATCTCAGTATAATGAATCAGACTTTAAAATTTCCAAATTAAAGTCCACATGATTTAGAATCAACTAACAAAACGGGTTTAACCTAGTTAGTGACCGCTACTAGAATAATATTTTTGACATAAATAAATGCTGCATACATTTGGGTTGAATCAACACGCATCTCTATGTACTGAAGGCAACTCAAAATTTTCTGTTTCAACAATATTTATGCATATTTAAATTCACCTCTTTACTTTCATATCAAACTCTTAACATACCACGAGCAACAAAACCTGATCTATAGGTCACAGTAATAAAAACAAGATACGGGATAGTAATGACAGAAAGAAAATAAAGCAATTTGAATTCCCTTTTGTTGAGGTATGAATTTACTTGCGTATTCTGCAAACTGCTGCAATTATTTACATTGTGTTGTGGTATTAACAATGTACACTTTAAACTTGATATTGGAATGTAAAAACATCTGTGGCTGCTCACTGGGCGGCACGGTAGCACAGTGGTTACTTAGCACTATTGCTTCACAGCTCCAGGGACCCGGGTTCGATTCCTGGCTTGGGTCATTGTCTGTGCGGAGTCTGCACATTCTCCCAGTGTCTGGGTGGGTTTCCTGCAGGTGCTCCGGTTTCCTCCCACAAGTCCCGAAAGACATGCTGTTAGGTGAATTGGATATTCTGAATTCTCTCTCGGTATACCCGAAGAGGAGCCGGAGTGTGGTGACTAGGGGATTTTCACAGTAATGTCATTGCAGTGTTAATGTAAGCCTAGTGGTGACTAATAAAAATTATAAAGAAGGAGCTGGGTTGGCTCTTCTCTTTGAATCACTGCACTCCTCATGGTTATGGTGCCCCCAGGACTGTGTTGGATAAGCCATTCTTCTTGCTAAACTTCATTGACTGGTGACAATGAAGAGGTTTGCTAACCTACTTCAAAAGCAATTAAGGGGCCACTTAATGTAGGAGTCACATGGCAGGCCAGATAAGGAAGGGAAGAGGATACCAACACGAAGACATCTCAGGAAGGTGCAAGTTCGCTCCATCCCACTCATCCACACCCCCCACATTCCAACAAAAGACATTGGTGAAGCTGTTGACATTTCACAACAATCCAGATGCTTTCATGGCTCGTTTTCTGGTGCCAGTCCATTGGTTTTCCAAGCCGCCTTGGTTCGCTGTCCTTCTGATTCATCAATTCAAAACTGTTCCAACTCATTCCCTATAGCTACCATACATTGGGCTACACATTTCATGTCGACTAATTAAATGTTTCAGTAAAATTAACTTCAGACTATGCAAAATATTCCTCATGACAATTTCAGATTTACAGACCATCAACGATGGTACAGTTCGGATTGGTTTCCTTTTAGAAGTCACCTCCTTCTGTGCATGCTTCCTTTTAGAAGTCACCTCCTTCTGTGCACGCACAAAATTAAAAAGTATTAGAAGGAAGTTCAACCAGGGAAGGAAATTTTCAAGTATCAACCCTCCTCCACTGAAATATAAAAATGAAACTCGAGAACCCAAATTATTGGCCAGGCAGGTCGGAGACTTCCCGTTCCCTAACATAAGAAATCCAACTCATCTGTCTTAAGATAGCAGGGATATCCAGTCAGCAGGATTGGATGTGGCCAATTGTTTCGCTGTCCTTCTGATTCATCAATTCAAAACTGTTCCAATTCATATTTTGTCCAATTCCTTCTGCAGACTGAACAGACTTCTCAGGTCATTATAGATGATGAAGAAATAGGTTAATTTTTCTCCGCAATGCCGTTTTTAGTGTCGGAAATATATCACAAAAGAAAACCGACTTTCACATGTGGTTAGCGTCTGTATAATTTCATTGTTGCAGTTGAGTAGTTCATAAACGGCTCTAACCTTCATCCTCATTCTTCATCCTCAGATGGGTCTCTTGCAGCATCACATCGGCTTTTAAGCTCTTTAAATGTGCAAAAACTGCTCTCTTCTCTGGTCCTCAATCTCCTGCCGTTCCAAATCACCATTCTGACCGGAGGTTACTCTATTCCCCCCATCACCATTACCCTAGGCCCCACCCATCCGGCCACAGCCCCTCCACCATTCTTGTGTTACCGTTGATCCCCATCTCCCATAATCCTCCCATCCACCTCCCCTTGCAAACACCTCACCCAGTATCAGTCCCTCCTCCAATCTCCCCTTGCAAACACCTCACCCAGTATCGGTCCCTCCTCCAATCTCCCCTTGCAAACACATCACCCAGTATCGGTCCCTCCCCCCATCCACTTAAATTCTGGGATTGATATCTGGTCTGTGGCTAAGAAAAGCAAAGTAGGACTTCATATCCTCTGCCCAGGACTGCCCAAAGGAAAGGTTGTATTTGCTGACATTGCAACTGCAGAGGGCACACTCAACACACATGAAGCTGCAATGCCCGTGATGTCACTGCCAGCGATGTCGCAGGTAGCTGCCTGCACCATCAGTAACTAATCCCGAAAAGAACACTTTTTTTTTGTTGCAGTCTTCCACTCGCAGCCCACAATACTTCACCGTTTTGCTTGGCCCCCCCATTTCCTTTACTGCTCTTCTCCTAAGCCCTTGTTCGCGGCTCCTTCAACAGCATCTTTTAAACCATAATCGCTACCCCGAAAGGACAAGGGAAGCAGATGTAAGGGAACGTCACCAACCGCAAGTTCCCATATCAACCACACACCATCTTGACTTGGAACTAAACTGCCATTCCTTCACCGTCACAGGATCAAAATCCTGGAACTTGCTTACCAGCAACCCTGTGCGTGTACGTGCACCAATTTGAGAAGATGGCTCATGATCACCTTCTCAAAGGCAATCAGGGATCGGCAAAAAGTGCTGGACTTGCCAGCAATGCCCACATCCCATGAAATAACAAAAATAAGTTGCTCAAGTTTGTTAAACAGAGGTTGGACACTGCAAACTGATCAAAAGCAATTTCAACTTATCCACAATTTCCCTCAACCATTTAGTCATATTGAACACAGTCAGCCATCCACACAGGTCAATTTCCCCATGTGACAGGAAATGGCGACTTTTGAATTTGGGGAAAAGTGAGTATCTTGGGGTGCAGGTGTCCCGGGACTGGGCAGGTCTTCGGAAGTTGAATTTCTCCACCTCGACTTCTGAGTCAACCCCTTCTTCAGGTCCACGTCCATTGGGGGGCTCACCCAACCCAAGCCTCATCTGGTCCTTCATCCTCAGATGGGTCTCTTGCAGCATCACATCGGCTTTTAAGCTCTTCAAATGTGCAAAAACTTTTGCTCTCTTCACTGGTCCCCAACCTCCTGCCGTTACATATCACCATTCTGACCGGAGGTTACTCTATTCCCCGCCCCCCCATCACCATTACCCCAGGCCCCACCCAGCCAGCCAGAGCCACTCCACCATTCTGATATTACCATTGATCCCAACTTCCCATAATCCTCCCATCCACTTCCCCTTGCAAACACCTCACTCAGTATCAGTCCCTCCCCCCCCATCCACTTCCTCTTGCAAACACCTCACCCAGTATCGATCCCCTTACCCAGTATCGGTCCCCTTCCCCCCCCCCCCCCCCCCATCCATTTCCCCTGCAAACACCTCACCCAGTATCAGTCACTTCCCCCCCATCCATTTCCCCTGCAAACACCTCACCCAGTATCAGTCACTTCCCCCCCCATCCCCTTCCTCTTGCAAACACCTCACCGAGTATTGGTCCTCTCCCCCACCCCCACTATTCACACCTGGCAGTTCCATCAAAATCTTTTCGGTCAGGCTCCAAAGACTGCAGCTCCCACTACACTCCCGCTCACTAGTCAACCTTTGTTTGCTAGCACGGTAACCCCTGCCAGAGCCCCCCCCCCCCTCCAACACCTTCAGCAACCCACCCCGTATGCCCAAACCGCCCCTCCCCCCACCAACTCCAATCTCCCCCCCCCCCCCCCCCCTCCAGCCATACTGCAAGAGTGGGGAGACCACATCCTCTAAACAGAGGGAAAAAATACATCCATAAGAAGAACACCCCCCCCCCCCCAGACTGAAAAAATAAATCAGGAAAAAGCTCAGAAAAAACATTCCCAGTCCACCCGATCAAAGTTCAGATCCCAACACTCATCAGTCCCAATCCTTCAGCCGTGACAAACATCTCCGCAGTCTCAAAATAAAAAGTCCTTTGAGTTGTGGGTCACTCTCAGCTTCGCAGAGTAGACCACCCCGAACCGTATCCCGCTGCTGTATAATGCTGCTTCACTTGTCCAAAGACCAAGGCGGGCGCCTTCTCGCCAAATCCGCTATCAGATCTTGGTGTGTACGTATGTCACGCCTTCCCACTTCACGTCTCGCTTCTGCTTCGCCCAGCTCAAAACCGCTGTGGAAATAGACTATGACCACCCTAGGCTTCGACCGGAGCTACCGATGTGCTCTGTCCAGCTCAGAGGGAGCACTCTTCCTTTTCCCCACCAACTTGGCGAACAGGTTCGCAAAATACTTGGTCAGCCTCAGGCCCTCCACCCACGATTCTCAAATTGTGTCCTCGAGCTATTCTTCAGGTCCTCCACCTTGGCTCTGAGCTTCTGATTGACCTCCGCCACCCTCTTCAGCTCCTCATCCATCGCAAATGGTTTGATCTTCCTGAGCTTGTGTAGCAAAATTTATTTGCGTTTGTTAGAAACCCATGGAATCTTGTATATTAAGTGACCCGAGTATCAAACTTGGTTTGCTTTAAATAAACTGCTCTTGGTGCCCAACCGGATCATAACAAATTGGGGGAGTGGGGAATCTGGCCAAGGACCATAGCACCATTCTTAGATCCACTCCCTTTTCCCTCAAACTGAATGTTAAATTCATCATGTTATGATCACTAATACCCAAGGGCACCTTTGCTACGAGGTAATTAATTAATCTGGTTTCCTTGTTCTTTACCTGATGTAGAACAGCCTGCTCCCCGATTGCCGCTTAAATGTGCCTCTCCAAGATACTCCCCAAAATAATACATCTCAGCATCCAGGCTGCCGTTGCCATCTGTTTTGTCCAAACTATATGTAATTACAACTGCCCATGATTATCACTATACCTTTCTCACAAACACCCATTATTTCTTCCTTTATACTCCATTCTAAAGTGTAGTTACTGTTGAGGGCCTTCAAATCACAAGTGACTGCATTCCTTTTACTATTTCTTCATCTCTACATCTTCATCTCAAGAACCCAAGGTCATCTCTCTTCATGGCACCCATGTCATCCTTAATTAACAGAGCTGCCCCTTTCTTCCTGTCCTTCCTAAATGACATGCATCTTTGAATATTCAGATCCCAGTCTGTCATCCTACAGCCATGTCTCTGCTCTGGCCATCAGATCATATATTTATTTATTTTTGTGCTGTCAATTAATCTGTATTGTTACAAATGCTATATATACTCTAATATAGAACCTTTAGTTTGGTCTTACTTTTTTGTAACCTCTAGCCTTATCTGCTGGTGCAGTTTTGCGATTGAAGACTGTCCCTTCCTGCCACGCTCTGATCACCATTTCTTGTATTGTGATCTTGCTCTTTTGCCTTATTTTCCCTACTCATCAGAGCTTCTCAAACTTGACCCTATGCCCGCACTATTTAGTTTAAAGCCCTCTCTACCACCCTAGTTATATGACTTGCCACAACACTTGTCTTTGCACAGTTCAAGTGAATGCTGTCTCAATGGTACAGCCCCAAATTCCCCAGTATTGGTGCCAGTGCCCCATGAATTGAAACCCATTTCTGCAACACAAATATTTGAGCCACACATTTAATTTTAATCGGATTTACCCTACCCCAATTTGCTCATGATGAAGGTAGTAATCCAGAGATTATAACCTTTGAGGATCTGCTTTTTAAAACTTAGCCCATGGCTGCTCATATTCCCTCAAACATACTTTTCTCGTGCTACCTATGTAGTTGGTAGCCACAAAGGCCACTGGAACCTCCCCCCCACTCCCAAACTGCAAATTCCCCTCCGGCCCAGAGTCGAAGGCCTGCCTTGGTACAAAGGGAGGCAACACAGTCTTCCGCCACATTCTTATTAACTCTCCCTGCTTGAATGGCTTCCTTTATGATGCTGTCAAGATGGCCCTTCTACGTGGTGGTTACTGCCTCTGGGTCCTCTTCCCCCGCTCCCACTTGTTTGTATGAAATGATTTTTTCAGAAAATATTTTATTGAGGCATTTATAATTTTAACAATTTTAAACATCAAATTTCAACAAGAACAAAAATAGAACCAACCCCTCCCCCCCCGGAACAAACCCCAGCCAACATGGCTTACACAAACTATGCCATCTTCCCCAGCCGTTGGATTTCCTGCCTGACTCGTCTCTCCCATACATTTGTATTAAATATTATTGTCCTGAATATTGACCAATTTAATTTTCCACGGCTCTGTATCAAAGTATCGAAAACTGGAAATCTGTGTAATCCCAAAACTTAAAAATACAACTTTGATAAATCTGCCAGATATCCATTTAACTTGCCTGTCAAGTAAAACTTTGGTAACGTTTCTTCGACCCTGAAAGGCTGGCGCAGAGAATTTTAAATGTAGTTACACATGGAGATTTTAAATTTACAATGTTTCAGCAGACTCTGATCAGGCTTCAGGGCCTTTACTTGTTATTAAATAATGTTACATTACTTACGTGGTACATGTATTTAAAACATTTTTGAAAAATCATTAGTCAAATGGTTCCCTCTGCAGTTTTCAATGTTAATGGTGTCTGCAATGACTACGAGTAGCATTATAATGAGACTTTCCCAAGCTAATGCAGTCAGTCAGGTTTTGGGCAATGTTTTTGCCAGTCGCAAAACTTGCAATGCACAAAAGTTGGCATTTTATACAATATTAAAAAGTTTATGGTTGCCTGCAGTTCCATATGCTAGCCACGAGGAGATGCGTCATATTCTCAGCTTTAACACATGGCCTGAACTTCTTAAAAATGCCTGCTCACAATGGGAGCATCACTGGCAACGCCATAATGTAATGTCAATCCTTAGATGCTGAGGTGGTGGTTAGTGGGTTAGCTTCTCGAATTGCTGCTAGTGGCATATTCCAACCTACAATCCATCAAGATCTCTGCATTCTTCCAATTCTTCACCTTGCATTTCCATTGTCCTACCACTACTGGCAGTCAATGTCTTCAGCTGTCTAAGCCCTTGGCTCTGAATTTTCTTCCGTAAAGTTCTCTCTTCTACTGCAAGACACTCCTCAAATCGAACACTGATATAGCTTTTAGTCGCCTCTCTAAATAGTTCTATGGCTTGTCAGTTTTTTTGATAAAGTTCCACTGCGCCTCCTTGACACATATAAGGAAACTATATAAATGCAAGGAGGAGTTTACTAGACAACTTCAGAGGTAGCAGAGTCAGCCACACTGTGGCAGCACCGAGCCATATATAGGCCAGACTGGATAAGGCCATCTTCCTCAACAGCGCGGCTTCATTGTTGCGCTTATTGATATCATCTTCTTCCTTTCCACTTTTCTTGTTAAAATGAATCACTTACCTTGGATTTCTGCTGCACAAGGCAAGTGACAATAAATTTTAAATATTTAAATTCAACTTCTTTTAACGTCTTTTCAGTATTTTTTTAAGTTAACCGCCAAACAATATTATTTTTAAAAAAATCCTATTCCAACTCACTTGTTTCAATTAGGACTTCAAATCAAAGCAAGCATTATACCAAGCATGGTGTAAGTCCAGAAGTCAATCCTTAGTATGCATGGCAAGCTCTAGAGAATAAAAATTGTGTCTAAAGATGTTCCTTTTCCGTTCAAGATTCAAGATATCTTTCTAGCACAAATTTAGTCAGTTAAACTGAATAAATTAACAATAGTAATAAGAATGTAAAGCTTACAATTGCTCCAGGCAACTTCAAAGAAAGAGCTTCATTTGAATAGAAGATAAGAGTTAAAAAGGAAAATAAACCTTGTAAAATAGAATATATGTTTGTTAAGAGAAGAGAATTAATTGTTCAAGAACACTCAAGGGATAAAGGAGTTTCTCAAATGGTTTCGTGTTTTTACCATTGTAGAACTAGGCCATATAGTTCCATGGAGGTAGGAATCCATTATGCACTACTTTAGCTGACCTCAGCCAGGGCAGGTTCACGGCGGTGCTACTTAATTTATGTAGAAGTCAGACATAACAGAACCTATATATTTGAGATAGAGAAGTCCCATTCTTTTCAGAAAGCATCAAATTTAGAACAGAGTGTGCAAGTTAGAAGTTCCTATGCTAATATTATGCCAATTTTGAATTGAAGGAGATTTATTGCTAACCCAGGAGCAAAGGAGCAAAGGATGTTCTTCTGTACTGCAAGAGTTAGGATATTATACAGGCTTTTTCCATTAGCACCAATAATCTAGGGGTTCCAGAATTAGGCAATAAAAGGGAGATCAAAATTAACTTCTGCTCTCTCCCATTCAGGATAACCTGAATTTCCCACTAGGTCTTATGACCATGAATTCAATATCTGGAGGGTCAGAGGTATATGTAGTTTGGGCAGCACGTTTAGTAGTTCTTCCTAGTTATCTTTTAAGTAGCAAAGTCAACAATTCGGTATCCCAAGATACTCTTTAAGATACCTGAAACTTACCGTACTGAATATCTTCTCAAACTCAAGTACGTCAAACCAGTAGGTTTTAATTTTGACGCAGGATCAAACACAATGTATATAATCTCCCTCGACATGCATTTTTGGCTCACCAAGGATATGGAGGGGTTAAACCTGTGTCTTAAGCTTGGCGTGCTATGCAGACGGTGTAATATTTTAACCTGAGTCTCCTTTATTCTATTACAGACAGATTCTATTGGCATTTTCCCCATTCATTACCAAGTCTCTTCCTCAATATTCACTGCAAAATCTCTCTTCCTCTCTTCCACCCCCCCCCCCCCCCTTCCAAAAAAAGCACGGTTTCTTGAATATGCACACAGAATCTAGAATAAAGAGTCATAAAACTTGCTGACTAATTGATTTGGTTTCGTGGATATCAGGAAATGTTTCCCACCAGGAAGACAGTAGTGAGATATAAATATCTGAAGGAGGGGACAACCAAAATATCCGGAACAGTAAACCCCTGAGGGGGTCTACCTAAATGGGAAATCAAAGGAAGGAGGTCTCCCTCTAAGCCTTCCTAAAGGCATAGCCTCATAGACTTCGTTAAATTATTTTTATAACCAGAGAAAAGGTTAAATCTACTCACCAACTCATAACAGAAATGTTTAGTTGAGATACAAATTGCAATAACTCCACACATGGAAATGGAAATTGAACCCAGTCCCTGGCGCTGTGAGGTAGCAGTGCTAGCCACTGTGTCATAGTGTCACCCCTGAGGAAGGAATTACAATTTTAAGGGGTACAGTCCAGAGTTCACTGTGAACTGCAGATTGTTACTCCAGATTATTATCTTCCACCAAGTTCACAAAGGCTAAGAATTCAGCCGGATTGTTGAAGGTCTTTACAGAGTTGCCAGATGTTGCCCTTTGTGTAGCAAGATAAAGCAGGGCTTAATGCATTCAAACATCCTTGAACTGTTCTCCAACTTCATCCAAGCCTCTGCGTTTTTGTTGCATCATCGCCTAGAAATCTTGGGATAAGGAGACCTTTGGCCTCTCAGAGCAGGGCCCCATTAAGCTTCGCCTCTTCCAATTTGGTGATCTCCAAAGTTACAAAAACACAGTTACAGGCCAAGGACGCTGATTGTATCCTGTCGAGGCTGAGGAGCAATGTGCCCTTTCTAACTTAATCCGTGCAGCTTTCGCATTCAATTTATGAAAACATGGTAGCCAACTCTCAAAGAATTTTTTTTTTATATATAAATTTAGATTACCCAATTATTATTTCCAATTAAGGGGCAATTTTAGCGTGGCCAATCCACCTACTCTGCACATTTTTGGGTTGTGGGGGCGAAACCCACGCAGACACGGGGAGAATGTGCAAACTCCACACAGACAGTGACCCAGAGCCGGGATCGAACCTGGGACCTCAGCGCCGTGAGGCGGTTATGCTAACCACTTGGCCACCGTGCTGCCCTAACTCTCAAAGAATTTGATGGGGAATATACGCTCCACTCATCTGGATGACCTGGACATTTTCCCTCCAGCCTCAGTTCTCCAGAAATTCTGACATACCATGTAGCCCATTTTCCAAGCATTGCACTGCTGCCTCACAGCGCCAGGGACCCACGTTCAATTCCCATCATGGGTGTGTGTGTGTGTGGAGTTTTCACGTTCTCAACCGTGGAGTTTTCACTTTCTCAACCATGGAGTTGCATTTTCAACAGTAAGGATTCTCTTCTCTTGTTCATCGAGCCTCTTACTAGTATTCAATCTGATGAGCACTGATATTCTGCACCAATATGCTGAGTTTATCGTCAACAAATTTAATAATATCAGCAGTCATGAGCTGCAATTCCTTTGAGATATCCGGATCAAGAGCCCATTCGGCAATCAAGTCGCCATGTTCAGGAGTCGGCTCCATCTCTGTTGCTTCTGACAGCTCTCTTTAGTCGACAATTTTCTTAGGATTCTTTGGCATTTTGTCACCAGCGCTGAGCCAGAAATCTTCCAGGGACATAATGTGGAGTATTCACTCCTGGTTTAGGAAAGTTAGGAAAGTATGGGCCGTTTGAGCACCATAAATGAGAGGATTAAAAGATGAGTAGCGCCGTGGAAACACTGCTATACCTGCGCTTGCATCACGTGATCCATGTTTATATATTAATGGGATATAGTATTCCGGATTACCGTATCTAACATACCACATCACTTCTTGGAGGACTCATTTCCAGGTCCAAAACTCTCCAGTCTAGTCTCATCACTCAGTAAGGATCAGCCTCTTGGCTCTTATCTGCGTTCCCCCATTTTATTAATATCATCTGCATATCTTGGCAGCTATTAGTGTGGCAGCTGCTGACTCATTAGGCCACTATAACAGTGTGACCATAACTTCCTCCAACTTGTATTCTACTGTTTTAGTCTTGCAGTTCTGCACAAGTTAGACAATGTTTTGTATTTCGCCTCCAAATAACCCAAGTCTCTTTAATTTCATCCACATTATTTCAACAAAATTGGGGCAAGTGCATTGCTCATTCTCCCTGCCTGACTTTGAACACTTATGCAATTAAATGTCACATGCCACTGTTCTGCCCACACATTAGATCTGGAGGCAGATCAAAATTACAACTGGCCCTCCGAGAATGACACCGACTGCAAATTTGAAGACTTTGCATTGAATTCTGGAATCTACGTCATTTGTGTAAATTATAAGGTGGTGCAGTGGTTAGCACGGGGACTGCGGCGCTGAGGACCAGGGTTCGAATCCCGGCCCTGGATCACTGTCCGTGTGGAGTTTGCACATTCTCCCCATGTCCGCGTGGGTTTCACCCCCACAACCCGAAGATGTGCTGGTTAGGTGGATTGGCCACGCTAAATTGCCCCTTAATTGGAAAAGAAAAATAATTGGCCACTCAATTTTAAAAAATAATTTGTGGAAGTTAGGAACCGTGACCCCAACAGTCCCAAAATGCACCCCCCCCCCCCCCCCATCCCAAGATATAATTCCTCCACCAGTATTTGTTAACGATCAGTCAGCCAGTTTCTTACTCAATCGACGGGGTTACCTGGAATTTATTAGCATTTTATGTAGTCTAGACACATAATTATACACTTTCCATAATTCACTGATGACATAGTTTCTTCAAAGAAATCGAGGTGGTTGAACAGGCAGGATCATCCTCTTCAGAATTGATTGTTCATCCGAATATCCTTCAAACTGAAGAGAGAAGGACCGAAGAGAGAAGGACCTTAACATAGCACGGAGCAGAATATATATATTATTCAGCTGCACAGGTAACATGTAACTGAAACACAATAATTGTACTCGGTACAAGAGGGAAAGCATACACTCTAATAGCAGAGGCAAGGAGGGTGGATTTGTGCGACTAGTGTACTTCCACACTGGATTCAGAAGGATTGCTTCCGATGTTACCCTCCAACTTCATTTTATTGCAAAATTTCCATACAAAAAAAATGTTGACCTGTAAATCATTCCACGCAGTTACAAAACAAGCTAGCTGAACTTTACAATGGGTGTTTTACAGAAATAGTTGACTGAATATTTGGAGAGTAGTCAGGTTTATAAAAGTCACTGCAAACAAAATTACAATACAGCATATGTGAAAATAGTTTCAAGGAGAGGTGAATTGACTCACTGCTCAATGCCAGTTGATACCTGTAAGCTCTTTCACACCCATTTTTGGTTCACCTAAAAAAATGCCAACCTAAAACTACATGATGACCTAAGCAATGGAAAGACAAAGCACGCAATTCCACACTCCACTCCCAACTACCGACCCCAAAATGTGTACTACACTACTGGGAAGCCATTCACTATTCACATTGTGCACCAAAGAATCTCAAGGAAACATGGATGGGAGCAACGAATGCAGGTTTTTTTTTGATGAAAACATACCAGAATTCACAACCCTAGATAGAGAGGGAAATAACCACACAAAAAGAATCTAACTGCAAATTAGTGTATATTCTTCTGTACCCCAACAGGGAGCAGCAAAGAGGCTGTGAAGAGGAGACCGTAGGTACTCGTGTAAATGCTTCTAGAATTTTCTGGAAGAAACAATCTGATTCTGTATGTTAGATAGAGCAGCTGTAAAGATAAAGATTTGGCTGCATTAAAAAAAAACTTCTTTCACCTATAATTACACAGCCCAAAACAGGCTACCACAATTTTGTCATTGCCTGTTTATCCAACATCGTCTGATTGCTATGTGGCACAGAATAAACATACAATGTCTCCCTTGTTGTACTGGTGTTTTTCACAATCCATTGTATGTTTTTCAGGAATTTAAGAGCATCAGACAGCCGGCCACTGCAGAGGGGACATGAGAACACACTCCACCCAAAACAAAGTGGGGCCTACATAAATAAAAAGGAATGGTTTGAGCTTTGCTAAAACTGGCCTGTTTTCCCAAGTGTTCACTTGGGAAGGATTTTCTGCCTCATTAACCCTCAGCATCAAAACACAACATACCAGATATCTGGCCATGTTTATTTAATTGGGCAGACATCATCAGCATACTGAATACAGGATATTGACCCTGGCTGATTAAATACTTTGTTCCATGAGGTATGCAATTTAATAATGCAACATTCTTTACCAAAGAATAGAGCAGTGCCAAATAAAATGAAGGTAAAGGATTGTTTGTGCCAGAAGTTCATTTTTTAAAACCATGATAATAGGGCGCAAGCCCTTTTACTGGACTGCTCTGGCAAATTTATTTTGCGGTTGTCCCTGGTTGCGCAAGACCTGTTCATCAGGGGAATGGAGCAGTTATGGTGGTACAAACAAAAAGAACAAGGCAGGAAGATTCACATAAAATTATTTGGAAGACCCTATGGTTTTTAAATGGACTTCAAAATAATTTTTTTTCCAGCAACTGGCTATTTTTAAAGTGCACTAAATTACTAAATTGAGGCTAATTCCCAAAACTGATGGTCAAACATCTATTGCACGCGGCAGGTAAAGTTAATTTTAAACAAAAAAGATGCAGCTATTGCCAAGAAAGCAAACTTTAATTAGCAATTCTCAAAAAGACGTTTCTTGCTGCACGACAAATAGTGACCCCCAACTTAAAACTCACCTGGCTTTAGAATCATACTATTAAGATTTATCAAATATTTGCATTCTTTCTCCCCTCAATTCCTCTCAGTCACTCAACAGCTTCAGTTTTATCATCCAAAGTGCTCAAAGCCAGTACTCAGTTCCTACCCCCTAAAGTGCCTCATTAGTCACTTAATTTGACCCAAAGTCAAAATGAATGAAATATTTTCTTTTATTCCCACAATGTACTTTGTACTCTTGACGATTTCTTCATCCTGCCAGCTAACTCTCCCACTATTTTCTCATGAGAAAAGTGCACAGATGGAATGCCATCTAACCGGTTTATTTTTTTCAGAGTATACCCGAGAACCACCACTTGCATACAGTAGAAAGAACAAGTCACAATCCCAACCTTTGGAGCTGGAAGTATTGTTTTGCGGCCAATGGGTTCGATAAGTTGCCAATATGCCACTAATGAGATGTTAAGAAGGGAATTTTGAATAGCTGCACAAAAGTGTGCAGAACTCGCCAAAAGATCTGCAGAATCTTCGCTGGCCCTGGCCTTCCCATGTAACACATGGGATCTCGATATTCCAGGAAAGAAAACATTTCATCTGTGATAGGGTTTGACTGCAGAATGCAAAGTGGGGTATGGTTAGTGCTGTTATAATTGCAGGTCAAGTTCCATTTTTTAAAAAGGCCATTTTGCCTGAACAAATATGCAGCAAACCCCATTGTCTTATCATCTCTTTGGCTGTCCACCCCTTATAACGACACCAGAGGGCACTCTTGCTCACCAGCCCAAATGGCAGTTTTCAACGACGGTAACAAGATCTCCTGGGCACGAGTGCATCAATCACCAGAATTTTAAAAAATAACATCTTCAAATGTATTCGCTTGGTAATTACATTTTTCAACATGCATCTACAGAGCATTTGAACTGTTGAACGGGCTGAACAAGCTATACCCCGAGACAGAAGGTAGGCAGAAGACGCAATACGTCAGTTTTGAAAAGGAACCTAATTTATTCCTATAAGCAAGACTGTCATGGTTTACTTAAATAAAAGAAACAAGTTTTCACATTCTAAACTTATTTCATGTTATTTACTTCCATTAAGCGGAATATAGTATTTTTAAAAAATCTCTGCAGTAATGCAGTTTTTATTTTAAAAAAATCTCTGCACTAATGGCATCGTCAATCATCTCTCATTGGTCAAAACCCCAAAATAATGTTTTGCACAATTTGTTATTTGGTAAACAGCAGGTCTTTTGGTAACGTGCAGTGAAATGCTGCAGAACATGCAACAGATCTTTCAAGCGGAGCTCACCATAATATAGCCATGGCCATCAATGGTTTCAAAACTTTTGCAATAAATTCGTTCCATTATAGCAAATGGATAAGACAAGTTTAAAAAAAATAAATTTAGAGTACACAATTCTTTTTTTCCAATTAAGGAGAAATGTAGCGCGGCCAATTCACCTGCCCTGCACATCTTTGGGTTGTGGGGCGAGACCCATGCAGACACGGGGAGAATGTGCAAATGCCACACAGACAGTGACTCGGGGCCAGGATCAAACCCGGGTCCACTGTGCCACCATGCTGCCCCGAGTGGATAAGACAAGTTGTGTTCACATTCACTTAGTGATTTAGGCAATCAGGAGATGAGCTCCTTTTTGCCCTTTTAAAAAATTAAATTTAGAGTACCCAATTCATTTTTTCCAATTAAGGAGCAATTTAGCATGGCCATTTACTCTGCACACCTTTGGGTTGTGGGGGCGAAACCCATGCAAACACGGGGAGAATGTGCAAACTCCACACGGACAGTGACCCAGAGCCGGGATTGAACCCGAGACCTCGGCTCCGTGAGGCAGCAGTGCTAACCACTGTGCCGCCGTGCTGCCCTCCCTTTTTGCCCTTTGATGGAATAAAGGGCATGTGGCAAGGATTATTTCCATAACATTAATCCTACCAAATTTTGCGACCGTTAAGAACAGTGAAATGCAATTTGTAAATATTCTGTAATCTTCACCTTCTAATTTGAAGGTGATAAAAGGGAAATGCTAAAACAATGATCATCCATCTGCCCTCCAGCACAAACACAGAAAGGCCTGCCATAATCGGTAGATAGGATCTACCCTCTGGGCTATTTACAGTAATCTATTTTACTGCAGTTAACAATTCCTGCAATATACTGTGTCACACAAAGGCCAAATAATCCAGAGCACTTGAATCAAATCTTCATTTTCATAATCTACAATGCATTCAATTGAATTTTAGTAGGGAAAAGATTTCACCCGCCTCCCTGCTGACATTTAAGTCATCTTGCTTAAAACCTTGGCGTTAAGATTAAGAAGGATCTGCCAGTGATGGCTCTTCATTCAAAAACTGATGAAATTCTCAAAATTAAAAAGAAAAGATAATGCAAGCAACATCTTAAATCATTGCCATTTCAAAAGCTAGTTCACACAAAGCTGTTAACTGCGAATTAAAATGAAATCAGAATAAAAATACCCGCTTAACAAACCCAGTGCACGCTGGTTACAGGTAATCATGCTACTAATCTGCTGCTACCCCACCCTGCCTCCCGCACTACTTCACAACATTAATGGAAAATGCTGCCAAAATCTGACTCCAATTAAATCGGTTACATCTATCCCATGATGCATCATGCATATTTTCCACTTTTAAAATCCTTGCTTGCTACAGATGATAAAATTACTTGGGGGAGGGGAAGGAGTCAATGAAGAAATAATAATTGCCCCAATTCTTCAATTTGAAATATCAAAATTGTTATATCTGTTAATTATTTAACTGGTGCAATGCAATCAGACCGCAGAGCTTTAATCCTGAAGCATGGAAAAGGCTGTTGTGTCAACAAAAAAAAAATAATCCCGGATTGTGTATATATTTTGTTGGTAAATTTAGTTTGCGAAATATATATGTGCCATAAAATAAAGTTCAAAATAAATTTCCAAATTGTGGAGAAACAAATGTAAAAATTCTGGACATACCCATGAGGGAGCCCCCTGCAGCCATTTTGTAACTCAGTCAGTCGCAGCAACAGCAGCAAAAAGACCTCACCTTCTTTGAAGTCACAGCACTGGGTGGGGGGAGGGGGGTGGGTGAATACCTGCTGCCTGATAGGTCTGCATAACCAAGCCTGCAGCAGCCAATAAGGGACTGCTCAGGGCTGAGCAATCAGCAGTAAGCCCTGTGAGAGGTTTGCCTGGCAACAGACCGAGGGGGTAAAAAGGAGGTGATTATATGGCAATGAAAGGAAGGGTGTGAAAAAAAAAGACATATTGCTAGAAACTCAGTGACAATCAGATAGCTTGAGCCAGCTATATAAATTGGCCGTTTTTAAAATGTAAACGATCGCAAGAATTTTTTTAAATGCCCTTTCCCAACCTGATTTACTCGAACCCACCTCTGTCCACTGCAGTAGAAAAAGCTTCGCTAATCAATTAGCATGATTAGAAGAAGCTACACATCTTTGCACAGGGATAACACGCTGCTTATAGAATATCATTCTGGATGCAACAGCTCTCTCAAACGCCTCAAAATTTCGGCCATGAAACAGCTTTAAACATGCCAAGAGGCCGGACCATATTTGCCAAAACAGCAGCTAATACACCACCTGTTTTCACAATTCCCTCATGACATTTAGTTGAGTGACCTGACGATGCATTTCAAAATAACCTCCTCGAATGCACATACAGCCTAGGCTCCCTCCTCAAATACACATGCAGCCTAGGCTCCCTCACGATCGCTTCGCCTCTCACCCACAACAAATACAAGCAAGTTACATGTATACAGTCTTTGTGTACACTCAAGAGCATGGGCGCGGAAGGAGGAAGAGAAAGAGGGGAGAAAATATCTAGCATAGAATCATTTCATTGATCCAATTTTACATATTTGCAATTCTATAATCACCACAAATACACCTATAAAACACTATTATAGCTAGAGCCACTAACATTTGAGATGTTCCCAATCATACACATTTATGGCGCAAGGAAGCACGAAGCCACCTATTTTTATTTGGATGCCTGAAGGTCACTTACTACGCAACTGTCAAAACTACTCTATGAATAATCTTGCATACAAAAAGAGACTCGAGTCCCTCCCTGCAACAGACGTTTCTCATGAACTTAGTCAAATTAAGTTGCTGCATCGTGTGTTGACATTGTAAATTGTGCTGGCAGGGGTGTGGGGGAGGGGTTTTTTGTTTTGACTGTACAGAGGGAAGACAGGTGACTCTTTAAACCTCTGGTTAACACATCAGAACCCATGTAATTACCAGTACTTATATGCACTAAAACAAATCAGCCACTGCATTTACCACAAGATCTGTTGCTAACTAATTTTCATTACTCGCCAGTGTGATCAAAATCCAGAAGAAAATTAATGGAGAGTTATAAATGTGCATGCATTGTTTATTGTTGGTGGGTGTAAATTTGGGAGAAAATGAAAAAGGAGAATAAAAATATATTTTTAAAAAATAAATAAATGCGCATGCACGTGTGATATATTATTCTAAGCGTCAAGAACTAATAACCATACCACTGTAGGATCCGAATCCATTACAAGCTTTCATAATTCTCCTTCATTCCGGTTGGTTTGAAGTGCTTGCAACATTAGACCCAGCAGCCTAACCCTTTCACAAGTACACAGAGTGGTTGCAGAGTACAGCAGGCATACCAGGTTTGGGCTCAATACAACCCAGGTTTCCTGTTTCAGTGTACACAAGAGAAATGAGACAAACTGTCATCAAGTATTTGTTTGCCTCAAAATTAACATCACACAAGAAAAAGCTTTAAAATGGGCCTGATGATGACGACAACCTACCAAATGCCACAAATCTGTAATTTGGAATTTGTTTACTGCAATGAGGTGCAACATTAGGAACAGCGATCTCCAAGTTTATTTTGGGCTATGATTTACAAGAATACTCAAACCTCAACCACAAGTACAAGCAATCCAATGTAACCAAGGCTCAAGTGTTAATGAAAGGAATGCTTTACTAATAAAACCATATTTATATTTGATCAAGTAAAGAGAACAAAACACAAATAAAGATATCCAAGTTAGTTTTTGAATTTTCCCTTAAAACATTGGTATATTAACCCATTTTACATTTTTTATAAAGCAAATCAGGATGGTTATAACCACTGGTTGTCTATCCATGCACAACAATTAGCTTCTCTAAAAGTCTTAATTATTGCCTCAAGCAGTAAATCATTGCAATAGGCACCACATAAATGCAGATTCCCATTACGAGTATTTTGGAACAGAGGAATTATACAGTAATTTGACAGGAGTTAAAATTATGAAGGTATGGCTTCACAACTAGGGTCTAGGGTTCACAACTAATGCCTTCTCAGAGTTATAGAAATACAGTCCAGGCCCTAATAAGTGGTTACGGTCTAGCTTTAGTAAGAAAGGTCTTGACTGTATTTCAGTTGTCACGTGCAGAGTAGGGATACTGTAACTATTAAGGCAAGGTAGTTCTACCGTATTCACTTAGTCCTAGTGTATGACAGATTGATTGAGGAAGTCAATCCTCCAAAAAACTGAATTTATATAGCACCTTTTTCATAACCATTGGATGCCCAAAGCGGTTTAGAACTAATGGGTGTACTTTTAAAGTGAAGGGTAGTCATTGTTTTATGCAAGAAACGAGGTAACTTTGTACAGTTGTATGTTGTTTCATGAAACAGTCTAAAGCTTGTATTGTTGAAAAATAACTGTAAATAACATATAGCTGTATACACAAGTCGTTATAGTAGCAGATCAGACCCCAATTTATATCAGAAAACCAGATGAAACCCCAACAATGTTTTAATTTGTAAGCTGTGAGGAAAGAATGCTTCGCTCAATGATTCCACTGACACCAAAGGATCTTTCATCTCAAAACAAACTTTATTAACACGGAATTAACCCCATTAATATCCAAGGAAAACAAAAAACATTTTAAGTTATAAAAAGGTCTTTTGAGCTTACTTTCCCATCTACTCCCAAAATTTCCCCCCCCACACACACACACACACACAAATGCCACTTAAAACACTTAGTGACTTACAGATTTATCCAGAGTATCTGGGAGAGAAGCTTTCAGCAAGTCTGAGAAACTCACTTTTGCTCAGAAACTGGAGCAGAAATTCTAAAAGTAAAACTAACAGCATACGCATGGCAAAGCATAAAGAGGGCGGAAGTATCCGAAGGGTTGGAATCTTTGAAAGTGGATAAGTCGCCACGGCCAAATGGATTGTTTCCGAGGTTGCTGGAGGTGGTCAAGGAGGAGATAACATGTTCGGAGGGTGATTTTCCAATCCTCACTAGACACTGGGGAGGTACCGGATGATTGAAGAAATGCAAGCATGGTTCCATTGTTTAAGAAGAGACCAAAGGAAATGTTGAACAATTATAGGCCAGTTCGTCTTACGTCGGTGGAGGGCAAATTGGTAGAATTCAATCCTGAAAGATAGGATTAACTGTCACAGACTACTCAGGGATAGTCAGCATGGATTTCTTAAAGGAAGGTCTTGCCTCCCAAATTTGATTAAATTGTTTGAGGAAGTGACAAGAACGGTTGATGAAGGTAGTGCAGTCGATGTTGTGTACATGGATTAATGTCCCACATGGCAGATTGGTCAAAAAGTGAAAGCCCATGGAATACAGGGCAATGTGGCAAACTGGATAAAACGTTGGCTTAGTAACAGAAAACAAAGTAATGGTCGAGAGGCTGCGCTTGCAAATGGAAAGTTGTTTCAAGTGGTGTTCCACAGGGCTCTTATTGGGACCATTATTGTGTGTTATATATTAACAATTTGGATTGTACTTGTTCATTGTCATGTGTACCGAGCTACAGTGAAAAGTATTGTTCTGCGTATAGCTCAGACAGATCATTCCGTACATGAAAAGAAAATACATAAGGCAAACATAACATACACGATGTATGTCAATACATAAACACAGGGATCAGGTGAAGCATAGTAGAGAAGTTGTGTTAAGACGTCAGATCAATCCATAAGAGGGTCATTCAGGAATCTGGTAACAGCGGGCAGAAGCTGTGTTTGAATCGGTTAGTATGTGTCCTCATGTGGCACTTCCAACTGCCCGATGGAAGTTGGAAGAATGACTAAGCCGGGTGGGAGAGGTCTTTGATTATGCGGCCCGCTTTCCCAAGGCAGCGGGAGGTGCAGAGTCAATGGATGGGAGGACGGTTCGTGAGATGGACTGGGCGATGTTCACGACTCTGTAGTTTCTTATGGTCTTGGGCCGAACAGTTGCCATACCAGGCTGTGATGCAGCCAGATAGAATGCTTTCGATGGTGCATCTTTAAAAAGATGGTAAGAGTCAATGTGGACATGGCAAATTTCTTTTGTTTCCTGAGAAAGTATAGACGCTGCAGAGCTTTCTTGGTTGTAGCATTGACATGGGTAGACCAGGACAGATTGTTGGTGATGTGCACACCTCGGAATTTAAAGCTGTCAACCATCTCCTCCTCGGCACCATTGATGTAGACAAGGGTGTGAACGATACTGAGCTTTCTGAAGTCAATAACCAGCTCTTCAGTTTTGTTGACGTTGTTGACGTTGAGGGAGAGATTATATAGAATTTACAGTGCAGGAGGCCATTCGGCCCATCGTGTCTGCACCGGTTCTTGGAAAGAGCACCCTACCCAAGGTCAACACCTCCACCCTATCCCCATAACTCAGCAACCCCACCCAACACTAACGTCAATTTTGGACACCAAGGGTAATTTATCATGGCCAATCCACCTAACCTGCACATCTTTGGACTGTGGGAGGAAACCGGAGCACCCGGAGGAAACCCACGCACACACAGGGAGGATGTGCAGACTATTGTCGTTACACCACTCCACTTTTCCCTCCTGTATTTTGACTCATCGTTGTTCAAGATCCGAACCACTAAGGTTGTGTCGTCAGCAAACCTGTAGATAGTATTGGAGCCAAATGTTGCCATTCAGTCATGTGTGTATAGGGAGTATTGTGGGGGGCTAAGTACGCAGCCTTCGTGGACAAGGTGTTTTGGATTGTGGACGTGAATGTGGGGGACAAGATTGGGAAATTTTCAGATGGCACAAAGATTGGCCGAATAGTGCATAGTGTAGAGGATAGCTGTGAATCTCCAAAATGATATAGATGGGTTGGGAATGGGTGATAAAGTGACATATGGAATTTAACACATATGCACTTAGTGCGGTCAGTTATAGGGAGTACACAATAAATTGGAAGTGGAGCAGATAAGTACACAAGTGCCTAAAGGCAGCAGTTCGAGGAAACACATTTGTAAAGAAAGCATATGGAATGCTCTCCTTCACTGGCAGAGGTATAGAATATGTTGGAATTGTATATAACACGGAGGCCACAACTGGGTTCTGATTACATTATAAGGAGGACGTAATTGCTCTGGAGAGGGTGCAGAAGAGGTTTACAATAATGTTGCCAGGGCTAGAAAAGCGTAGCTACAAGGAGAGATTGGGGTTATTTTCCTTGGAACAAAGAAGGTTGAGGGGTGACTTAATTGAAGTGTACAAAATTGAGGGGAAGTGATAGAGTGGACAAGATAAAATGGTTTTCCTTGGTGGAGAATTCTAGAACCAGGGGACATCGATTCAAGATAAGTGACAGATCGTGTAGAGGGGACATGAGGAAGAACTTTCTTTTATGCAGAGGGTAGTAGGAGTAATTTGCTTCCCGAGTTGGTGTTGGAGACCCTAAATTCTCAAGTACCTGGATCTACACCTCAAGTGCTGTAAGCTACAGGGCTATGGACCGGGTGCAGGAAGGTGGTAGCACCTGGGTGTCCTCGAGCTGGCACAGACAAGATGGGCCGAATGGCCTCCTTCTGTGCTGTAACATTTCTATGGTTCTACATTAAAAATTCCTCCGTTCACAGTGCTGTCTATGTGCTATCTTCATGCTGACTTCTATCAGACTCACACCTCCTGTGTAACCCCCTCCATGATAATAATATAATGCTCGCTTATTGTCACAAGTAGGCTTCAATGAAGTTACTGTGAAAAGCCCCTAGTCGCCACATTCCGGCACCTGATACTGTAGACAACACTGTTTCCACAGCCCCACATTAACCCTTCAGTAGTGAGCACCCCAATACTGCACTTCCAAGTCTTTACCCAAAAGAATTTACAATAATACTTTATGCGATCCCTTCTCCCTTGACCAAGTCTCAGCTTTACAGATTCAGGTGGTCAGAAAGCTTTACGATTCTTCCAGATCCTGTTAGTTAAAGTTTGGAGGAGTGGTAGTCTCAAATGCTTTGGGCTGACTTTAGTGAATTGAAGTTGTAATACTTGGTGTTGCAATTATTCTGGTTTCTATGTCTGGTTCACGTCTGATAGAATGTTTACCATGGGGAATGAGGAAACTACTTCTGTTCCACCTGATTGTGCCTTCTGGGAGCATGTATTAAATAAGATCATTGATCTTCATCCCCCAGGTCGATCATGTCTTCTCTGTCAATGTCCTTGATCCAATCCTTGTCAACTCTGTTTAGCCTAGGCGGATTCCTAGTACGGTACTCCTTACTTAAATTGAGATTTTGTTGCTGTCTAGAAGACTGTTCTTGGTCTTGAACCTTCCGATGGTTCCCAACTACCAACCCAGAGATTAATTTATTCAGCAGCATAGGGTGAATTTTTGTGCCCATCAGCATCCCTGATGGAGCCCATCCACATAATAGTGGATTGGATATAGATGTCAAAAGTGCCATTGGAAAGTTGAAGGTGCCAATCGCCGCATCTTCTGCCGCACCTTCTGCCGCATCGTGGGGAGCTGATTGTGTTGAAATCCGTAATTCGCTTCATTAGTGAATTGCAGCCTGTTGTTGGAGACCACCTGGTCCAAGATGTCACAGATCGCTAAGATTTATTTCAATGACCTTGTGACCTCTTTGGTGGTCATGATGTGCAAATGCTTCACTTCAAACCACCGAGAGAAATAGTCAATAGTGACAAGGAAGGACTTGGCATTTTATACGAATAGGATAATTCTCAAATGTTCACAGGATCTGGGAAGGAGCTGTGCGAGGACTCTCTCCTCCTCCTTCTTCCCTCCCTCCCCCGCCCGGACGGGTTTGAGCAGTACATAGCAGTTTAAAATCATCGTTTGAATTTCTCTCAAAATTCCCATGCGGACTGGGAATGCTCTGCACTTTTGTGATGTCCAAGAGGCCCTGGTGGATTCATTGTAGAATCTCCAGCCTGAGACAAGTATGAACGCTCGTCATACAATAGCAGATCAAAAATAGTGAAATATTGCTGCTTTCGGAAGTAAATTTGTATAACCTTGTCACCTGGACGCTGCAAGCAACCAACCTCTGGCAGTATTGACTAAGGCGGACACACTCTTCATCTTGCACCTGCTCCTGGTGTACTAGTTGGAGCTTGCTGTTGTCAAGATCTGGGAATATAACTGTAGATTGTCTACGTCGCACGATTGTTGGCTGTGGCCCTGGATAGTGCTTTCACAGTAGTTTGATGCCTCCCCTGGACGCACACCCTCTCGCATGCAAGCAGAATCTCAATGCTGGGAGGCATCCTGACAAATACTTTGTCCAATTGAGAGACCAATGGCTTGTGATTAGTCTCATTACTTTTAGTCCAACAATATAGTCAGAGAACTTATCATAAGCCCATATTACTGAGAGGACTTCTTTCTCAAGAACTACGTACCACATTGGTATCTGACAACTCCCTATGCACGTAATACACTGGTCAGCAGTATCCATCCTCTTTGAACAGAGCCCCCTCGAAAAAGCATCCCTGCGTTTATAGTTGGCAGGCATGGATGGCAGTGAGCCACGATATCTGGCGAGAGCAACCTGTCCTCCTCCTGGTGCACCTCCCAACACCACACTTGGGGCCTTTTTTTAAGGTGTGGCAGAGGTTCTGTGACCAGCACCAGGTTGAGCAGAAATTTCACTCACTGATTTACCATGCCCAGGAACCTTTGGAGGTCCAGATTGGATGACAAGTTTGTAAATTAATTAATTGCCTGTATTTTGTGTGGGTCTGCCGTGATGCCGTTGCACTTCACAACATGATCCAAGAACCAAATGGAAGTCGCTTACTTAACATTCAGCAGCAATCCTGCCTCCTGGAAGTGTTTAAAGGGTAATTTATAGACAGCCTCGAGTCTGCTGTGGGCAAGGACATTGTCTATACTGCAGATGACTCCTTTCAGGCCTTGAAGAATGGTTGATTTTGTGCGGTGAAGATTTTCAGATGCCGAGGTCAAACAAATGAAGCAGAATCTGTTGGGGGCGGGGGTAATAAAATTGTCAGCAACCATGATTTCTCATGTAACAGAACTTGATAGAAGCCACTGTTGGTATCAAGTTAAGAACAGTGCTCTTGGAGAGTTTCGTCAAGCCATCATCCACTGAGGATGCTGGGTGAACGTCCCTCACCACTACCCTGTTGAGTTGTGTCAAGTTGACACCGCTGTGAATGAACCAGTTTCAGGACTGGTACCAACCCTTGTTGGCTGAGAGATCATTTCATCAAGTTGCTGTTGAACCTGTCTCATAAGCAGGTGTGGTATTTTCCATGGTGTAAACAAGCATACAGGTTTGGCATCACTTAAGTATTGGAAAATAATTTCTGAAATCTGAACTAGATCCTTTCTGATTAATCCTGTGGAACACATGTCCCGTCCACTGGCATTCTTCAGGTCTTCCGTGACTGGTGGGCACCGCAGGGGTTGAGGTGCATCATCACCCCCAGGAATGGTACTTGTTAGTCAAGTTTCCATTGGACGATTTATAATAGTTAGTGCCCCACTAGGGGCCGCCTCCTGTCATTTTTTTTATTGAATATATTTCCCGTATTTGTATGCTTTTATATTGTGAGAATATTTTGCAATGTACCCAACAGTTCCAAACACCCTAATACACTTTGTGCACAGCAAGGTCCCACAAAATGCGATAATGACCAGATAACCTCTTGTGGTGTTATTTGGGAGGCGGGGGGGGGGGGGGGGGGAAGAGAAGAGAGAAGAGAGAGAGAGAGAGAGAGAGAGAGAGAGAGAGAGAGAGAGAGAGAGAAAGAGAAGAGAAAGAATAAATGTTAGCCAGGAAATAAAGATGACATCCCCGTTCTTCAAAATAGTGCCATGAAATTATGTACATCTGAGAGCAGACATCTGGTTTCAAACATCTTATTCAAAAGATAGCAAGTCACACCTCTTGACATCTCAGTATTGGAATGGAGCATCAGGCTTTATTTTTGCGCTCAGATCTTGGAGTGGGATCTGAACCCAGAACCTTATGACTAAGTGCCAAGCCACGACTGACCCTGTAAAATTGAAGACAGTGTTGGAGGAACCGGGTATTCAGCACCTCGAGGATCAAGAAGAGCTTAAATGAAAACATGGTTGAGAAGGAGCCTGACTTAAAATAATTGTTCCAGACGTGCCTTCCCCTCAAGTAAAAAGAGTGGTGGTGGTACACCAGGTTCTATTAGGGAGGGAGTTTCCAGGATTTTTACCTCGTGACATGTGAAGGAACAAAAATATAATTTCAAATCAGGGTGGTGTGTGGTTTGTAGGGAAATTTGCAGGTGGTGTTCCATGCACTGACTGCCCTTGTTCTTCTAGGTGGTAGAGGGTTTCGAAGGTACTGTTGGAGTCTTAGTGAGATGCTGCACTACATCTTGGATACAGTACAATATCAAATAGAAACACTGACTTAACAGAAACGGTTTGGCAGATGATGGAGTGACACTACTCGGGTTTCTTCCCACTGTCCAGAAAATGTGCAGGTTAGGTGGACTGGCCATGATCAATGTGAAGGATTATGGAGATAGGGTGGAGGAGTGGGCCTAGTGCTCTTTCAGAGGGTCAGTGCAGACTTGATGAGCTGAGTATCCTCCTTCTGCACTGTAAGGATTCTATGATACTCTGGGGTGACAAATCGCAAAGCTTTAATCTCTGGTCTGCGGCTCGTTGTTCAACAAAGGGTGGTGCTCGAAGTCTGAAGTATAAAATTGGCAAGTGCCACCCTATGCTAAAAGAGTACGTTCCAACATTTTAAAAACATTCATGACACGATTAGCAGGATAACTTGGAACAGAATGTGCATTTCTTGAAACTGGCGCAAGAGCGTTCGGTTCTCAATATTAGTCACTGTACAGGATATCTCAAAGTAGTACAAACCTTTCTGGTTGCTGTCTTCAGTTGTCAATGCTGCTTTGCCAAAACTGAAGGTGGTGCTTATCAAAGTAAAATAAATTTGCAGTCCAAATCTTCAAACCTGAGGATAGAGAAGGGTCACGTGGTGTGAGCGCAGGAGCGGTTGAGTTTTCACCAGTTCTGGCTCTTCTCATCTTGTAATGCACATTTCTTATTTGCTTTTTTTTTTGGAATACATGGTTTGTATTTTGTCTCTGGAGGATTCTGGAGTATCCGGATTGGTGTTTTGCAAAGATCATCTGGATGATGGCCGCAATTGAAAAACATTGTTCTGGATGAGGGTCTCGGCTCTTCGGTGTGGGTCATTAGGGCTCACTTGGAAGATTTAAGAGGTACCCTTCGGAGAATGGAGGAGGTGCACAAGTTCTTGAATTCGAAGGAGCACCATCCTGGTAAAAGGCCCAGCTCAGTGTTGTCGAGATCCTGCTGCATGGTGTGCCGTCTATCCTATAATAATAATCGCTTATTGTCACAAGTAGGCCTCAATAAAGTTACTGTGAAAAGCCCCTAGTCGCCACATTCAGGCGCCTGTTCGGGAAGACCGGTATGGGAATGGAACCTGCGCTGCTGGCATTGTTCTGGATTACAACCCAGCTGTTTAGCCCACTGTGCTAAACCAGCCCCAGTATCCTGATGGGTTCAGGAAGTAGGGGCCAGGCAAGGTGCACCCAGGAACCCAATCCCTGGTGAGGGGTGGAAGGAAAGCTCCCGACTGGGTTTTAAAATTGGCTGCCATGCTTTAATAATGGAGGCTTGGTGCATCAGATTCGATGGAACGCAAGATATCCGGTTTTAAAGAGCCGGGGTTGTTTGGGTCCCTCCAATCACTGGTCTTTTATTATATTCTCAATGCTTGTCGTGAGCGGTTGGTGACCAAGCTTGTCGAGTTGTTCCACCCGGCCAGGACCTAGGCTGTGGGTCACCTGTGCGTCTAAGCATGGTGGAAATGGTGGTGCTTCGGTTGTTTGAATCCTTGTGATCCTGAGGAGCGTTCACTGATCCCGTCTTGGTCTCTGCCTTTGATTAACACAAATGGTGTTATTATCCTGCAATTCTTCTATAATCCTGAATTGATACTCCCTTGTGATTTTGTGGTTTATTTTTTGTTTTTTCTCCTGCAAGGGCATGTGAGCACAAGGGAGTGTGTTGTCAGTTATCCTGTTCTACTAAAATCATATGGAGTCGGTTATGTGAAATGTGGTCGGTGCACAGTTTTACTCCTTTTTGTCAATAATGAGGATGAGTAGAGCCAGGGCGGGTGAAGGGTGGATGGTTGGGGACAGTAGGGTCAGCTCAGTCCTCATGAAGATTGAAGATAGCCTCCCAGGTACGGCCAATAGATTCTGGGTTTTTAGTTAATTTGTTTGTTATTTTGAATTTAAGAATCCTTGCCTTTTTCCATTGATGGCTTGGGCGGGTTCCTTCTGATCCCTCCTTGGAGGTTGTACTTTCTCCTATAGCCTCTTGTACTTTCTCCTATAGCCTCTTTTTTCCTCTTAGAGCTATTAGAATGAGAGGATTTGAGTAATGGCACATGCGGAGGCGAAGTTGGTTGATCAGTGGTTGGTCTGTTGAAGAGAGGGATTTTTCCTCGATATCCTGTTATGGCGGATACTGCGGGGTAATGATGGATGTTTTGGGGTCAGTTCAGATGTGCCTTGGTAGTTCTATCTATTTCTTGTCACGCTGGTGAGCAGGATTCTGTTGCTAATCCTGGTCCAGTCCAGGTGGTTTAAGAGAGGTTCCCCTGGTTGTAACGGGGAGGGAATCAGCCCACCATCCCAGGACACTCAATTGTTGGGTGCCTTGGCGATTTTTCTTCTTTTTTAATTACGGTCTTAGACCAGGCCGCAACAGTGGCTAGGGTACTGTACCGAATCTCCAATATTTTAGTTTGTTTTGTAAGACTGTGCGGAAAGAATACTTTGTTCCAGGAGTGATTGCACAAATAAATAGGGATTTTATTTCAAAACAAAAAACTATTAACATCACACCCGAAATTAGCTTACAATCTTAAACAATACAATTCTAAATTAAACAACAAGAAAGGAAAAACATACAGGTCTCAATCCATCCTACATTCCAATGATACAGCAAGACATTGATTTTCCAAAATAGATTTGGTTCCTGTTAGAACTCCTGCAGAATCTGGCTGAATGTCATCAAAAAGCGGTTTCAACTGGTTTGTTTCAGCTTCCCTTTTGTCCTCCGACACGTCCGCACTGCTTCAAACACTATTAATCTTTTTCAACTATCCTACTGAGAGAAAAATACTTTACTTCTGGTCTAAAGGATAGCCAGATCAAAAACCCCAACTCAAAAGCTTTCTCAAAATGTCTGAATACCTCAGCTCTGTAATGATATGTATATAGTCAGGTTAGTGAAGGGTTAATAATTACATCTCGGTATAAATCAAACACTAGAGGGCGCTACCACTTCTCTGTAGTTAAGTCTGACCCGGAGGGAATTCTGGGAGTAGCATAAGGAGACAGCATGGTGGTAGCATAAGAAGATTACAGTAGATTTAGTTAACACGAGGTTAGATCATAGTGTATTTAGTGACTATTTAAATTATTGAGTGCTGGAAGACAGATTCTATGTCACTTAATTATAATCTGTAGCTCAGTAGAGTGTTCGAACTTCATTTCATTCATAGTATTATAAAAAATTAGTTTTGTTTCAATCTTTTGATTGGTGAATTCTTTGTCAACAACACATTGGATCATTTTGGAAAGAAAGGACAAAGAATACAAACATATTACCACGAATGGTAATATAACATGGTGCCAGGTCACTGCTGAAGCTAATTAGGTATTTTAGCAAGGATTTAGTCAGAAAGACTAAACAACACACCAACGCAAATTTCGAAGAACAGACCTGTTGTTGTGGGGCAACTCGAATTTCAAAGAACAGACCTGTTACTTCGGACATCGAAGAATCCAGGGCTGACGGAGAAAGCTCATGCTCCACGACAACTCCGGATCACCAGTAAACTTGATGTTAACTGGCGAGTGTTCAAGCAGCAGTTTCAATTATATCTGTTAGCTTCCGATTTAAATGATGCGAGTAATGATCGTAAATTAGCTTTTTTTCTAACGATGGCTGGTCCACAAGCCATAGAATTATATAACTCATTTCAATTTGCTACGGCTGAAGATAAAACTAAATATGATGTAGTTATAGTAAAGTTCGATGTTCACTGCAAGATCCAGATTAATGAAACTTTTGAGCGTTTTGTCTTGAAAAGAAGAATGCAAAATAACGAGGAATTGGTTGATTGCTTCATGACATCTCAAACTTTTAGCTCAAACATGTCATTTCTCAGTTTTTTAACTGATTCAAATGATCAGAGATCAAATTGTATTTGGAATAAGCGATAGCTCAGGGAACATTTGCTGAAACAGAAAGATCTCCAGCTAGGAAATGCAATCGAAAAGCGCCGCATGCATAAATTATCCAAAAGTCAGTATAATGAAATACTCCTGCGAGAAAAGGGTGCGAAAATGAACCTCGAGGTAGAATGCGTATGGGCTGTGTCGCAGCTCAGAAAGATGCATGTTTTGGATGGCAGCCATCTTGCGCACGCGGGTTCTAAGCCTACACATGCTCACTTCGCAAAAAGATGTGAGACGGAAGACTGATCTGCGCATGTGCGAAAAAGCTGTACATGTGACGACGTGAACTTCATGACGTGTGGACGCTGTGGACACGCCCACCCTCAAAGAAAAATGGCCAGCATGAGGAAAGATTTTCTCATAATTTGGCACACACAACCATTTCGCTTCATAGTGCAGATCCACTCTTAAATTTAAATCTTCAAATTTAAATTCACAGCAGATGAATCTTAGAAGTGTGGACACAAAACAAGAAGCTTTTCAAAAACAAAATTTTTCCAGCGATCTTGATGTTTATTCTTTAGAAGACTCATTCATCATAGGCATCACTGAGAAATGTGATGAAACCACAGTTGTTTCATCTCCTCTTAAGGCAGTTCATTCTATCAACACAGATACGGAATGGAACACAGTACTTCAAGTTAATGATTCTCAAATTATTTTTAACTTGACACTGGAGCTTCTACAAACTTGCTCAATAGGCATGACCTTTCAAAGCTAAAGCAAACTCCAAAGATCAAGAAATCAATTAGTCAATTGCATGTCTACAATGGCAATGCCTTCACCTCAGTGGGATCTCGCTATTTGTTGGTTACCAATCACGACAGTGCTATATCTCTAAGATTTGAGATTGCAGCTTCAAACAAATCTTCACTCTCAGGTGTGCAAGCGTGTAAGGATCTACACCCAAGTTAGAGAATTTATAGTGCGAGTGCATCTCATCCACCTATTCAAGATGACATACAAGGAATTCTGGCTTGCTTTCCGCACGTCTTCAAAGGCATGGGTACTCTTCCCTACCAATATAAAATTCAGTTACAGCCAGATGCCAAACCAGTTGGACACCCACCGATAAGAGTTCCTGCACCGCTTCGGGAGAGATTGAAGTTTGAACTTGCTAGGATGCAAAATCCAGGCATAATCTCTAAAATTACAGAACCGACTGACTGGGTCAGTTCCATGGTATGTGTAAAAAAAAGCTTCCAGGGAATTGAGGTTATGCATTGATCCTAAAGATCTTAATAAAAATATAAAGAGAGCACTATCCAAGAGAGGAGAAATCACCAGTTAGATGGCAAATGCTAAAACAATTTCCAAACTTCGAGAGGATTTCGGCAAATGCAGTTGGATGCCTCCAGCAAAAAGTTGTGTGCGCTCAACACACCGTTTGGGAGATACTGTTTCAACAGGATGCCATTTGGAATTATCTAACCATCAGAGATTTTTCATCGAGTGATGGAACAGATGACTGAAGGTGTATGTAGATGATATAATTGTCTGATCATCTACAAGAGAAGAACACAATGCAAGGTTGTAACAAGTATTTCAACGAGTACATAAATTTGGTTTGAAACTGAACAGAGCCAAATGTAGTTTTGGTATCTCAACCCTGAAGTTCCTTAGAGATCAAATTTCAGAACATGGCGTGCGACCTGACAATGACAAGATTGCTGCCATACAAAAAAATGAAAGTCCCAGAGGACAAGAAAACTGTGTTGAGATTTTTAGGTGTTGTGCATTCACCAAATGATCAAGAGATAGTCTTTTCATGGCAGAGAGAAGAGCAGTAGAGCTGCTGTGTCTGGCTTCAGCTCCAACACTGAAAACAAAACTAAAACACACCCTGCAGCAAACAGCCTAAAACAAAAGTAAAAAGCTGACAGACAGCCCAGCTCCACCCACTCTGATATCACTGCAGTAATAAACATCCATTTCTTAAAAGGTACTCTCACTACAGATATGTACATACCCATTTATAAACACCCATTTCTTAAAGGTACTCTCACATGACACCTCCCCCCCTCCCAAGAAAAAAAACCCCATCAACTTCAAGATGGTTTCATTTTTCACCTTTTCACCATCCTTTAAGAAATGCACACAGTAAATATACTTCATTGTTTCAAACAACACACGTAAACAGGTATAATAATATAGTCCATTCTTTTTTCTCTTCTTCCTCCTACTGGAATCCTTCTTGATTGACAGTATCTTTGAACAAGAAGGTCTCTGCATGATCAGTCTATTTCTCTCCGCCTCGGCATTTCTCTTTAAAGTCAGATACTTTTGTTCAATCTGATCACAAAAGAGTCTTTTGTAATTCTCCAACACAGAAGTATTGGTTATCTCAGCTTTCAGGCAGTCATATGCCTGTTGAAAGTCCGCTGTCCACTGGAATTTTCAACGTTTCTCCAACAAGTCCATCAGTGGAGCAATCACGCTACAAAACTTTTTCACAAATGTTCGATCAAATCCACTCATGCCAAGAAATCGCATTAATTACCGTCGACTCAAGGGTATCGAAAACTCAAGAAAAGTGACTTGGGCTTTTCCAAATTCACTTTTGGCTAGGTTTACCACCAAACCCGCCTCCTGAAGTCGATCAAATAACTCCATCAGATGTTTTAAATGTTCTGTCCATGTCTGGCCGAAAATTACCAGATCGTCGTAATCCTGAAATGAATTTGTTAGTTAACCGTTGAAATGTGGCTGGGGCGTTTTTCATGCCAAATGGAATAACTTTGAATTGGTATTACCATCTGGAGTCACAAAAGCTGAAATCTCCTTCGCCTTTTCGGATAAAGGTACCTGCCAGTAACCTTTAAGTAAATCCAATTTGGAAATAAAAACTGATTGACCACTTTCTCAATGCAATCCTCCAAACGTGGGATAGGACAAGAGTCCATTCTTGTAACTGCATTAACCTTTCTATAGTCCACACACAAATGTTGGGTACAGTCTGGTTTAGGTACCATCACTATGGGTGAGCTCCATTGGCTGCAACCCACTTCAATTATGCCATTTTTAAGCATTCTCAATCTCTTTGTTTACCTGTGCCAATTTTAAAGTCTATATGGATGTTGTTTCATTGGAACAGCATTTCCCACATCTACATCATGTATAGCCATTTTAGTACTTCCCAATTTATCTCTACAAAGTTGCCCGCGTGATATTAATAACTCTTTCAGGTCAGTTTGTTTTTCCTCTGGAAGGTAACTCAACAATTTATCCCAAATTTTAAGAACATTCTCATTTTCCAATTCAATTTGAGGTATGTCAAATTCACAAGTCATCTGGATTCGGTTTGTCACTTTGAGTTAGAATCATTAAAACCTCCTCCTTTTTCTCTCCTTCCCTTTCAAGTACCTTTTAAGCATATTCACATGACACACTCACTGAGTCTTCCTTCTATCTGGTGTTTTTACACATATAATTCACCTCACTTAATTTCCTTTCAATCTGATAAGGTCCACGAAACTTAGCTTTTAAAGGCTCACCTACCACTGGTAACACAAACTTTTATCTCCAGTGGCAAAACTACGAACTGTGGATTTCTTGTCCGTGATCTGTTTCATCACATTTTGTGCAACCTTTAAATATGTTGTGTAGCCAATTCAGCTGCTCTATTTAATCGCTCCCTAAAATTTGACACATAATCCAATAATGTAATTTCCCATTTCTCACTCACCCGTTTTTCCTTAATCAATTTACCTCAATCCTCTTACCTCATGACCAAAAATTAGTTCAAAAGGACTGAATTTAGTTGACTCGAAGTGTATCCCTAATTGCAAACAGTACGAATGGAATTCCTTTATTCCAATCCTCTGGATAATCTTGACAATAAGCCCTCAACATTGTCTTTAATTTCTGATGCAACCTTTCTAACGCTCCCTGCGATTCTCGATGGTACGCAGTTGATTTAAATTGTTTTATTGCTAAGCTATCCATAACTTTTTTGAATAACATGGAGGTAAAATTTAATCCTTGATCCGTTTGTATTTCTGTGGATAGTCCATATCTAGTAAATAATTTAAGTAACTCCTCCACAATCTTTTTAGCTGTAATATTACGCACTGGAATGGCCTCTGGAACCCTAGTAGACACATCCATTATAGTCAAAAGATATTGATTCCCACTTTTTGTTTTAGGAAGCGGTCCTACACAATCAATTAGGACCCTTGTAAAAGGTTCCTCAAATGCCAGAATGCGTATTAAGGGCGCTGGTTTTATCACTGCTTGAGGTTTCCCTATCACTTGACATGTGTGACATGTGTGACATGATTGACAAAATGTAACTGCATCTTTATGTAGTCCAGGCCAATAAAAATGCTTTTGTATTTTAGCGTGACTTTTCCTGATTCCCAAATGACCTCCCACTGGTACCTCATGTGCAACTCGCAACACCTCCCTTCTATACCCTACAGGCAATATTACTTGATGAACTTCTGCCCACTTCTCATCTGCCTGCATATGTAAAGGTCTCCACTTTCTCATCAAGACATCACTTTTACGGTAATAACACTCTAGTATACACGCAGATTCCTCTTCGGTGTATGCTTTCTGATACAACAGAAAGATGTAGAAATAAAATGGATGTAACTCTGCCAATTTTCCTGAACTAATAATATCCGCCTCATCCTCCACCTGTTTTTGTTCTTTTTCAACCATCTGATCAAAAATCGTTTCTGATAATTGCACTTCAACGTCATCTTCACTCTTTGATTTCTCTTCGTCTTAACCTGTGACTTTGCGACCTTGTTTTTTTTTGACTGTCCAGGTAATATATATATCTATTCCAATTTATTTTACAATAAGATGGCTTCTCCAGGTGTCAGATGAACTTTCCCAGGAATGTCCATAAAGGAACATATTCAGGAAAGCAAGTTCAAGTTATGCTTCATCAATTGGAGGGATGCCCAGCTCCTCATCAGTCCACTTGGAGGGATCAGGATAAGGAAAATGACCAAACACTGCATCAGGATCATGCCACAGATGCCATAAAATCCAGAACCACATGAAACTACTGAGAAACTCAGCCTGCAGTACCTTGACTCTTGGTCAGTTGTGGATACTGTCGATATTGAGGTTCGATGTGGACCCCACCACCAGCTCTCCTGACCGGAGCTTTCCCCGAGCTCCGACCCTGCAGCAGCCGGGAGTCGCTCCGCAGCACTCCGCTCACCGAGGACATAGCGTCCGCTGCCTCCACTCACTGCGCCAATCGACTTTGCGACCTTGTTACTACACAATCCGGAAAATTCCCGTAACAGCCTCCCCGAACAGGCGCCGGAATGTGGCGACTAGGGGCTTTTCACAGTAACTTCATTGAAGTCTACTCGTGACAATCAGTGATTTTCATTTCATTTTTCAAAATCCCAGGATATTCGTCCTTCAACACTTCAGTTGTCTGATTTTCCAATGGGTTATCAACCACAGTAGGCATTACTCCCACCTGCAATCCAGCTACATCATTACCCATTTCCACCAAGAGGGATTATCTAACAGTTACACAGAAAATACAGTAACCAGGCTCACCCAAGATAGCTAGCAAACCGACTAGCAAGATTAGACAAAGAAAGATCTGCAGTCACCCTCACCAAAATATCTCTTTCTTCTCCTTCCCCAACCTCACCCACCCCTCGCCCTCAGACTACACCCAAATACTGAGATGGAAAACAGCAAGGGGAACATAAACAACTAAAACCTATGCTTTAATAAACATAACATAACCCTAAATAGAATTACTATAGTGAGCTGCAATCAGCCCCTCAACACCACTCCAGTTAGCTATTCAGTTGACAGGGTAGCTCCCACCCAGAGTGAAGAAAAATGCTTACAGAAAAAGTATAAAAACCTCTTACAAACATAGTACTCCAATGGGGTGTACTCCAACAGGGAGCTATATATTTTCACAACAGTTAGAACAAAAACCTACATTAAACTAAACCCAAACCAAAGTCCAACTAGTGGTAAAACATTCAAACCCAACAAGAACAGAAACACGATCAAGGAACCCTAACAATTCCATATATCAGCATGCCCATCCCCAATATCCAAAAACCTCACCTAACCCGCGCTCAGCCCATGCTTCTTGACAAAGGAATCCACCTTTCAAAATCAAAATAGTATTTTCCCCTCAGTCACTCGACCTGCACCAGGTACACCACCCCAAACTGAACTCCACTTTTGTACAGATCAGCCTCAGCTTTGTTGAACGCAGCCTGCTCCACTCCCACATCCTGGTAAAACCTGATGGCGTGGCCTACCCATTTGTAGTTACGATGCTCCCTCGCCCATCTCTGGACCTGCTCATTTTCTTTGAAGCCGAGAGACTTCACGATTACTGCTCACAGTGGTTCAA
This sequence comes from Scyliorhinus canicula, assembly GCF_902713615.1. Taxonomy (NCBI): domain Eukaryota; kingdom Metazoa; phylum Chordata; class Chondrichthyes; order Carcharhiniformes; family Scyliorhinidae; genus Scyliorhinus; species Scyliorhinus canicula. The sequence continues at coordinate 15,834,319 of NC_052168.1, forward strand.
GATGAGGCTTCAGCGATTTATTCGCTTCAGCCAGCCATCAGACACCTCCGCTTCCAGAGGGGCAATCTGGTCACTTTGCCTCAAAAGGTCCACTTCTATGCCTTGTATCATGGCTCCAGGTACCTTTACGGTTTCATTGGTCCGCTCCAACGCCAAACGGATGGGAGCCAAGGCCTCTTCAATTGATTAGCGGAGGTTTCCTGACACAACCTCTCCTGTCGCCATGGTGCGCGTAAGCATCTTGGCCATTTGGATCAGTCACAGAGGCTGCCTCCACCACTTTTTACACCGACAAGCCCAGGGACACCTCTGACTCTTTCCTCTGGCTTTCTGGGTATCTCACCCATGTAGGTTCCTTATCCCATTAAATATATGGATTTTTAAAACAAACATACCCCCTGAAATTAGATGGAAAGGGCTACAAATGCAGTACACCCCAGTGGGAGCCACCTCATGCACATCTTCCCCTTACATAACAGTATCAGAGGTCCGTGTCTGAACCCTCATTATTAGGGATGCATGTTCTCCTGCACAATTAATTTGAACCAAGGTTATTCCCTGGTTTGCTGGTATACAGGTCCTTTTATCCTTAAATCCAAAAACCACACTTTCTTTTCAACTCATTGACCTCTAGCGCAGGAAGTCCCTGACCACAGTCAGCACAGCCCAAGCCAACATGAACTTCACTGGCTTCACCGACCTTATAGCATGGGAAGTCCCTGACCTAAACAGACATGAACGTCGCCAACCGCACCAGAGCTTTAGCACGTTAAGTCCCTGACTAGAGTTGCGACTAATCCTGCTGACCTCCTTGGCCTTTTTAAATGCAAGTCCCTGACCTGAACCAACGCAACCCGAACCTTGCTGCCCACACCTGACCTTTAGTGCTGGAAGTTTAGTTGTTTGCAAGTGTAAGTAAGCCTCGTCCTTTCTGTGGTTTCTGAAAGCCAAAATTATCAGAAACATGATCGGGGATTTTGAATACTTGAGCTGTAGTAAAGTGAAGGATATGGCAGGCCAGATTGTAGTGCAATGTAATTATGTTGCTGCTGATGACCCACAATGCCTCATGGATGTCCAGTTTGGAACTGCTGGATCTATCCCATTAGCACGGCGCCTATGTCACACTTATTTTCATCATTTTGATCATGGTTTCTCCCGGTTAAGAAGCCATTTAATTCCGCAGTTGTTTCTTGTAGAAACAATGGTTCCCTATGTCGGGCTAATATCTCAGAGTCTCACTATGGAGTCTCTCTAATCCTGGAAAACTACTGCTACTTCCGGCTAAGATTTTATCTGCAATAGAGAGTAAGGTAGCTTGAACAGTCAGACTGCTCTCCCCTTATTTTTGTGGAGGGAGAAAATCACTTTCTTTTCAACTCATCGACATCATGAATGACTGTCCCCTTCTTCTAGTATGCTATAAACAGATCTATAAGCCTATCAAGTATTACATTAGTAGATTTGGCTGGAAATCCATTTGTTTGTGAGGCTGTGTATTTAAATTATTTGATTTGATACGTGTACCGAGGTACAGTGAAAAATATTGTTCTGCGTGCAGTCCAGACAGATTGTTCCATACATACCATACGACATATATATATAAATGCACAATGTAAATACATCGGGTGAAGTATACGGAGTGTAGCACTACTCAGAAGATTTTTGAAGAGAGCAGTTCAGTCCATAAGAGGGTCACTCAGGAGTCTGGTAACAGCAGGGAAGAAGCTGTTTTTGAACCTGTTTGTGCATGTACTCAGACTTTTGTATCTCCTGCCCAATGCAAGATGTTGGAGGAGAGAATAACCCAGGTGGGAGAGGTCTTTGATTATGCTGCCCGCTTTCCCAAGGCAGCGGGAGGTGTAGACAGAGTCAACGGATGGGAGGTGGGCTTGCGTGATGGACAGGGCAGTGTTCACGATTCTCTGGGCCTGGTTTTTGATTGCCAGGCTGTGATGCAGCCAGATAGGATGCTTTCAATGGTGCATCTGCAAAAATTGGTAAGAGTCAATGTGGACACGCCAAATTTCCATAGTACGTATAGGCACTGTTGTGCTTTCTTGGTTGTAGCGTTGACGTGGGTGGACCAGGACAGATTGTTTGTGTGCACACTTAGGAATTTGAAGCGGTCAATCATCTCCACCTCGGCACCACTGATGCAGACAGGGTACAAAGTACGATACTTTGTTTCCTGAAGTCAATGACCAGCTCTGCTCCTTAACGGTCTTGATCTCTTCACAGGTCGGTAGTTCATCCAACTTGGACCTTGCTTCTCTTTGCCCTGAACATCTCCCACACCACCCGCTGGGCACCAAATAGGCTTTCTTCTGACCATCAGTGCAAAATGTGAGAAGCTGTTGTGCCATCCGAAGATTTTAGTGGCGTTTGTGCCTGGTAGTAAGATCCATATACAAATCTCAAGGCTTTGTAGAAGGAACTCAACTCCCACATCGGCACATATTTGTATATACTCAACAAGCACCGATGACTGAAGTTTCCCCTACGTGCAGTATTTGAATACCCAATGAGCAGGTTACAGACAACCTATTGCGACAGGAGTGTTTCCTTTGAAGCACTCTTTTTAGAGCATGAACTCAAAGCCACCCATTCTTTATTTCAACTGGAAGCCAGATTTAAGGTCACCTGCAGGCATCCACAATCAAAAACACTGGTATCTTTTGGTTCACCTATGGAACATACTACACAAATCTGTGTGAGTGCTTAACATTAAACTGACCACAGGTTGTTTTGAGCTAGCTTTGACTTCAGAACCTCCCAAAAGACCCACAAACAAGGAAACTACAAGTCGATAGACTATCAACCAGAATATAATAGTAAAATCATAATGGCTATCGCACAGGAGGAGGCCATTCAGCTGGTCATGTTGTGCTGGTCTCTGAAGAAGTAATTCAATTTTTAAAAAGGAATAAAAACAAAGAAATGCTGGAAACACTCAATAGGTCAGGTAGTGCTTGAGAAATAGTTCATGTTTCAAGTCAATAATTTCTCATCTGAAGATAGAAATTTGAGTTTTTAAGCCAGTGAAGGGTGATTGAATAAAATATTTATTCTTATTATGTGGGTGTCGTGGGCAAGCCCAGCATTTGTTGCCCATCCCAATTGCCCTTGAACGGAGTGGCTTGCTAGGCCAGGAAGTTAAGACTGAACCACATTACTGTGGATCTAGAATCACATGCAGGATCAAACCAGATAAGGAGTTGTAAATTTCCTTCCCTAAAAAGGACATTAATGAACCATACGGATTTTTACAACAATGACAGTTTCACGGTCACCATTATGTGAATGACAATATAGCAGCCTTTTAAAGAGATAAAAGAAACAGGCCTACAAAAAATTAAATCACGCCACAAAATTGAGGTAGGGATTATGATCTAATGTTGCTGAGCTCAATCTGAAGTCCAGAAGGCTGTATAGTGCCAAGATGAAAGATGAGGTGGGGCACCGCAGAGCTCTGTACTAGGACCCCCAACTGTTTACACCATATATATTAATGATTTGGAGGAGGGAACTAAATGTATTATCTCCAAATTTGCAGATGACAAAAAGTTGGATGGGAGAGTGAGCTGTGAGGAGGATGCAGAGATGCTTCAGCAGGACTTGGACAGGCTGAGTGAGTGCGCACATGCCGTTTAATGTGGATAAATGTGAGGTTATCCACTTCAGTAGCAAAAATAGGAAGGCAGATTATTTGAATGGATGTAAATGGAGTGAGGTGGATACTCAGTGAGATCTTGGGTGTCCTTATGTATCAGTTGCTGGTACAGCAAGCAGTAAAGACGACAAATGGCATGTTTGCCTTCACAGCAAGAGGATTGAGGATAGGAAAAGGGTTGTTTTTCTGCAATTGTATAGAATGTTGGTGAGGCCACACCGTTGTGTGCAGTTTTGGTGTCCTTGTCTGAGGAAGGATGTTCTTTTTATGGAGGGAGTGCAGCAAAGCTTTACCAGGCTGATTCCTGGGATGGCAGGACGGTCATGAGGAGAGACTAAGTCGGCTAGGATTCTATTCATTGGAGTTTAGAAGAGTGAGAGGGGATCGCATAGAAACTTATAAAATTCTAACAGGATTAGGCAGGGCAGATTTAGAAAGAATGTTCTTTTGTTTTTTTTTAAATTTTAAGAGTATCCAATTCATTTTTTTCCCAATTAAGGGGCAATTTAGCATGGCCAATCCACCCTCCCTGCACATCTTTTGGGTTGTGAGGGTGAAACCCACGCAAACAAGGGGAGAATGTGCAAACTCCACACGGACAGTGATCCAGAGCTGGGATCGAACCTGGGACCTCGACGCCGTGAGGCAGCAATGTTAACCACTGCACTACCGTTCTTGATAGTGGGGGGAGTCCAGAACTAGAGGTCATAATTTGAGGATAAGGGGTAAACCTTTTAGGACCAAGGTGGGGACAATTTTTTCACCCAGAGTGGTGAATTTGTGGAATTCACTAGCACAGAAAGTAATTGAGGCCAAAACTTGTGTAATTTGAAAAAGGATTAATATATAGCTCTTGGGGCTAAAGGAATCAAGGGCTATTGGGGAAGGGCCGGTGGAATCAGGGTTTTGAACTTTTATGATCATAATGAATGGCTCGAAGAACCAAATGGCCTACTGCTTCTATTATCTAGGTAGGTTTCCCGAACTGGTGATGAGCTTCACTGGACCACCGTAGCAGGTCATGGACAGAAAGGTCAGAGTGGGAGCAAAGTGGAGGATTAAATAATAATAATAATTTTTATTAGTATCACAAGTAGGCTTACATTAACACTGCAATTAAGTTATTGTGAAAATCCCTTAGTCGCCACAACTGTTCAGGTCCACTGAGGGAGAATTCAGAATGTCCAATTCACCTAACAAGCACGTTATTTGGGACTTGTGGGCACTGGGCGGCACCGCCCGTCTCCAACTCAGCAGAATTTGCTGCTGAGCCAGCAATGAAGCCAAAGCGCCCCCCATTATACCCCCCCCCCCCCCCCCCCCTCCCATCCTCAGCTCCGGCTGTTATGACACCCAACATATTGCTACAAATGGGCAAGGTTCCAAATACACATTTAAAATTGCTCATAGGGTGTTTTTTTTTTTTTTTAAAAGATAAGTGGATGGCTTGAAAATTGAATGAAGTTATTGGAAAATGGGGAAAAAAACTGGCACAGACAAACAGGGGAGACCATGAGTCAAGGACCTTCATTCTGGTGGAGCAACCATGATTACAATGATCCAACAGGGAGGTAGAACATGACATTGAATGATGAATAATAGGGTGACTTGTTTCTAAAATAATAGAAGGGTGGTATTAAATATCCTAAAACTGAAGAGCATAAATTAATCCAGAGGCTTACATCCATGTAATTTAATTTATGGAAGAGATGGCAGAAGCATCACTACATATTAATAAATGTTAGGGAAAAAAGCAGTAGTACCAAAGGACTGACATTTAGCCAACATAATTCCTGTATGTGAAAAAGGTGGCTAGAACACGCTCAAGGAATTATAGACCAGTCATCTTAACATTGGAAAGGAAAAATAATGGAATCCTTATTAAAATACACAAGAAAAATAGTCGACATGAATTTCAAAGCTTCATTAACCGTATTGAATTTGAAGAGCTAACAGAGTAGACAACAATGCAGTAATGCAATGGTAATTTGTCCAGATTTTCAAAAGGCCATTGATAAGGTGCTCCATAAAAGACTAATAAGATGCTCCATAATAGACTAATGAATAAGTTCAGAGAATGTGAAGTGAGAGGACAAGTAGCAGATTGCTCACTGATGTTAGGATACCAGACCAGACCCCAACATTTGTTTAGGATACCGTTCAAGAACCCCAAACCACTTCCTTTAATTTGTAAAACTGCGAGGAAAGGATACTTCACCCGTGGAGTGAGGAGTCTGACCAATAGGCATCTTTTATGTTAAAAGAAACTTTAATTTTATACACAATTAAATACTTTAACAGCAAAGTAGTTTTACAATCATCAATTAAACAGCTCTTAAACACCTGAAACTTAGTGCCTATACCTGCTACTAACTCCAATTAAGCCAATACAATTCAAATGCCGCTGATGAAAGAAGTTAACAAACAGGTTACTTGCTTAGCTATGTAGAGACTTAGAGTGTCAAAAAATACAATTTCCAATTTGTGGATGACATCAAATTTGGGGGGAGGGGGCGCATAGTCAGACGAGAAAAATAATTAGCACAGATTAGCAGGGCCATTAAACAAAACAAAAGCAAGCACTGGGCTTTATTTCTAGAGGAATAGAGTTGAAAAGTAGTTTAACTATGTTGAATTTTGGTTAGACAACTGATCGCTCTTCTTCCACATGGTCAAGGACGGCTTACTTCAACTCAGGTTCAATTAGTTAGTTCTGAGATGGCTTTCAAGTCCAATGCTCAACCTGCAGACACTGCCACATGCGGGGCAAGTTGTGCTTGAAGGATTGAGTAGATCATCTTATCTCCTTGAAATTCTCAACCTCACATTCAAATGGTTTTACTTCACACTCTCATTGTTTAAATTCCATCAATGTTTCAACTGATGGATCAATTTTCTTTTATTTCCTTCATTCTTTTTTTTGCAATGGCTTAAACCACCTGCTTCCTCATTCAGAAATAACAACCTCTAGAGAGCTCCAGCAATATCGGAAAGATTCCGAAGGCGAGGGATTATAGCAACAAGGACAGACAGAAGAAGCTGAGATTGCTATCCTCAGAGAAAGCGAAAAGAGAAACTGTTTCCAATGGTTGGAATGTCAATAACCAGACTCAAAAGAACCAGAAGCAACAAAAGGAAAACTTTTTTTTTAAAGCAGTGGGTGATTAGAATTTGGAATGCACTCCTTGATAAATACTTGAAATATTAATATTTGAAAGAGGTTCATCAGAATGTGGAAAACAGCAGGGAAACTGGATTCTCTATAAAAGAGCAGGCACAGACTCGATGGGCCAAATTGTCCTCATCAGTGTTACAGTTTTCTATGATTTTCTAGATGGGTTTGTGCACTCCCTCCATGCCTCAACTTCACTTCTGCACATTCCTAAAGTCTTGATGTGTTCAGCACCTTTCTGGATGAGCCTTTGCCATTTTGGTTCGTCACAAACCAGGGACATGTCAGCAGCAACATTTGACCTGTTCAAAGAAAAAAAAACAAAGGATATTTTGAGGACATCCCTAAAGAGTTTCCGCTGTTCCCAGAGAGTCTCCTGTCGTCCCCCTCGTAGTTTCCTGTCGTGACTAAGTTCTGAGTAGAGCAGTTGCTGTTAGGCTCACAAGCTATATGGCCTACCCAGAGGAGCTGGTATTGATTAATTTGCCCCTTAAATGCGAAGCAAGTTGGCTTAGGAGGCAATGTTGCTGTTTGACCCTGACTTGCTACCAGATTTCAAGGATCTAGCAAAAGGCACCATGGGCGACATTCTCTAATGCTCAAGGTGCCTGCTGCAGGTTAGCCAAGTCTCCAAAGCATGTTAGGACTGCAGGGATTACTGCTGCCTGGTAAGCCATGACCTTGGTCTCGGGTTTGAGATCCTGGCCCTCAAAAGACTCTTTTCCTCAGTTGACCGAGGGAGGCGATGGTGGACTCCTGCCTTCATTGAGAAGAGGCTCCCAAGATACAGATGATGGTCCACATTTTCCAGGATCGTGCCATTGACCTTAACGGATGGTGCTGTGGGTGCTGATTGGAAGAGGCCCTTGGTTTTCCACATGTTGAGCGAAAGGTTCGTTTCCTTAAGTGCTTTGACGATGGAGCTGATAACCTGCAGTTCAGTTTCTGATGAGCACACACATAAACATCATCTGCATACTGAAGCTCTATGACTGGAGGTTGCCGTGATTTTGGTTTTAGATTGAAGGCGGCGTGGATTCAACAGCTTTCCCATCTGTTTTTAGATTACCTCCAAGCCTGTATTTAATTTACTGGAGACGAGGTGCAGTATAGCAGTGAGGAAAACAGAAAGAGTTGGTGCAACGACACAGCCTTGTTTGACCCCACTCTTCAGGAGTTTAGATTTGTGGTGGTTCCTTTGGCGAGGATCACAGCTTGCACGTTGTGAAGTACACAGAGGATGGGGACAATAATTTCAACGGGCAGCCAAATTGAATAGTTCATAAGCCTTTGTGGTCAACAGAGTCACAGGCTTTTGGAAGGTTGAAAAAAGCCATGGGCAATTGCTGTTCCCTGCACTTTGCTTGAATTTGCCACTGCACATTGAAGATCATGTCTGTGGTGCCTTTTGGTGAGCAAAAATCACACTGCAATTCTGGAAGGGGTTCCTTGCCAACTGGGAGGGAGGTGATGGTTGAAGATGATTCTTGCAGTGATTTTTTCTTGTGGCAGATAGTAGGGAGAGTCCTCTTTAGTTGCCACAATCATACTCGTTTTCCTTTCGAATTATAGTCATGATCACAAATATCGTAGCATCAGAGATCCCTGGCATGTACTGCTCTTCCCAGATGAGAGATAGAACTGTATCTCTACCGCGTTTCCGAATTTCTGCAGCGATTCGTTCTCCTCCAAATTTTGCACAGTTCTGTCTCCACTATCATTTCTCAAAATACTGTGACTGTTCACAGACCGTCTTTGTAGCACCAAATGGAAGAAACAAAGGCTTATAGGGATTTCCTAAATCTACACTCTTGTCTATCAACATTGCATGTTAAAATTAACAGTCAGTAATATTGCAGGGGCCTCACCTGCTATTCCCTAACCTCGGTTGCTGGTAGGTGAAGTTATGTGCTGACAGTCCACATTGGGTAAACGAGTTTGTTCTGTTTATCTAGTCGATATTTTCAGGTAGCTTCAAAAACATTGCGTCCAGTATTGACTGAAGTTGGATATATTTTGGTGCTAGAGCAGATTTTTTAAAAACATGCAAAGAAAATCAATAGCACACTTTGAACAGAGGTGAAAAAAATCAACTGGTTTGGACTGCGGACCCACAAAAACCCAGTCACAAACTGCATCTGATCATCATGCACCTTCCCCACTAGCCCCATATTCCTATCGTGAGTGCTTCCTCGCTCAAAGGCTGAACAGTCTCATCCCACCTCTCCCCAAAATCTCCAATTTAAGCAGTTGTCACAGTTGGCCTATTTTTAAAAATCCAGTTTTTTATTGCCTGCTGCCCCATTAGAGACATTTAAATAATGATATCATTGTGGTATTCCAAATGTTTTCCAAACATTCAGCAGTCTCCATTGAGATTTATTTGAAGAAATAATTTTCCTGTATGCATATCCCTTGGATTGTAAAGCGCATGTTCCTTTACTGTGCTGCTATTTTGCCGTCAGTGTTCCACATTTAAAATTATGGTCCAAATTGTTGAGGGTTGATGAGTTCCACATGTGCAACTATAGTTCAAATTAGCTACAAAATATAGACATGTATAGAAAATAGTGCTGCCAAAACAGCTTCACATTGAAGTCATGGTAAGCAAGAATTGGGTGAATATAACAGGTAAGGCAAGAACTAAGATAGGTGTACAATCTGATTAGTGCTTGATAATGGCGACTTGGTCAAGGTGGCTGATGATCAATCACTTTCATATAAAACTATGTCCCAGGGCGCTTCACAGCAGCATTATAAAACAAAACTCAAGAAATCATGCCACAGATGACGGATAGCTTGGTCAAAGCAGTAGGTTTCATGGAGTGTGCCAAAGGAGGAGCAGAAAGGTTGAGGGACAGAATTCCAAACAATTGGTTCATGATCAGCATGGCCCTATTAAAATAGAAAATGCAGGGCAGCACGGTGGCACAGTGGTTAGCATTGCTGCCCACGCCGCTGAGGACCTGGGTTCGAATCCCGGCCCTGGGTCACTGTCTGTGGAGTTTGCATATTCTCCCCGTGTCTGCGTGGGTTTCACCCCCACAACCCAAAGATGTGCAGGATAGGTAGATTGGCCACTCAAAATTGCCCCTTAATTGGAAAAAATAATTGGGTAATCTAAATTTTTTTATTTTTTTTTTTTTAAATAGAAAATGTGACAAGGCCAGAATTAGAGAACATAAAGCTGGAAGAGTTGTGGGGCTCCAGGAACGGAGATTGGGATAGGCCACAGGGTTTCAAAGAATGAGAATTTTAAAACGGAGGCCGAAGCCAATGTTGGTCAGTGAGCGGAGATTGGCGAATAGGACTTGGTGCAAATTAGACACCAGCAAAGTTTTGGATAACTTCAATTTTAGAGAACTGGCGAGTTTGCTTTGGGAGGGTGCAAGGGGAAGGAAATAATTGACTAATTTCCACGACACTGACCACTAATTCTAGGTAAGCATTTGATTAGGTGGCCAAATACATTGTTCTGAGTAGCACAGAAACTGCCAAGAAACAACATTTAAATTGGAGAAAATCAATAAATTAATGATAGGACCTGCAATCCTAATATTTTGCAGCTCCAACATAGTATCTCCTGGAACTCTTGATTAGGTAGAGCCGTGTTCTGTTGGGAAATAATATTTTTGCCTTTCAAACAGGTGTCTATGTACAAAATCCCATCTTCATGATTAAGAGTCTTCAAATCAAGCAACAGACACCTGGACTCACCTGCATGGTTTCTGATTTCCCAAGACGCACATTGCAGTGTTAATGCAGGCCTACTTCTGACACTAATAAAGATTATAAAATTATGTCATAAAAACCCACATTTCAATAGAAGTGTAAAAGCAGAACCAGTTAAATAAATAATATTTTTTAAAAAGCAATCAAGGATATAATTGAACTGCTAGATATTCACCTTGCAATGACAAGACCATAATCAAATCATTCTAGCGAAAAGACCTAAACACTGGGCGAAGAGGTAAGATAGAGGAAGGAATAAAACAAAATTGTGGTGAAATGAAAAACAAATTAAAATGGCTTAATAGAAAAAAACTAACCGCTCAAGTGAACAACTGGATGCCTTCCTTTTATGCAAGGCTGACTTTGCAAGGCTTACTTGGTTGATGGCCTTGAATTATGTTTAGTATAATGGATGAAAACATTCGACCAACACAGGATTCACACCAATGTCAAGAAAGTGAATGCTGCTTAAGTGTTACTGGTCATTTGAGCAGTCAATATTTTGTAGTCACATGGTGAAAGCACTGAAGTGAATCAGGACTGGGTTTTTTTCTGCCAAAAGTAGGAAGAGAGAATAAAAGTCCAGTACAATGGGAGTTTACAGTGCATGACCAATAATTTATCGTCTAAACCTTAATGGATTTTCCTGGAGTCTTGCTGCAAAATGATTCAAGTTCTTAGTTAGTATGATGACAGGGATCAATCTGTTGTAGGTTATGCAGTTTAAACTTCAGTTTGTTCTTCCCCTCAAGATTGAAGGGATGATACAAACTTGAAACTATCCCCACAGACTTAACCAAGGATGCAGCAATTAATCAGTAAACTCTCTTATATTACGGAGAGCTGCACACAGTCAGAACGGATGTCAGTTACCAAAGAAATGAAGCTGTACAGAGAACTTGGGAGACAAAACGACAAATGAGCCACCAGTGGCTTTTTAAGGAAGCAATATCTTTACACTTGTTTTTCTCGCCACTCCCAAGAGTGTGATCAAAACTCCCAAATTCTGTTGAAAACAGAAATGAGTTTACCATAAAGCAATGACTTTCAGGGAGATGGTGGAAAAGCTGCACTCAATTCCCATCCTTAGTTGTTTTGCGATGACAGTACTTGATCCTCTTCTTGAAGTGTTACCATTCTGTGGTGAAGATGTTCCCATCATAATGTTAGGCAAGAAATTCCAGGGTAATCACTCAGAATCCGTCAAGTAACAAGTTACTTGAAAGAGAATTTGGAAGTGTGGTGTCCTCATGGTCCTATTGCTCTGCTGATGTAGAAGAACCATACGCTGAGTTGCACGACTGATTTAACAAGTAATTCAACTGACAATTTTACATGCGAAATAATTTTTTGGTGCCCAATTCACAGCCCTCTCTTTCCACACCTCCAGCTCCACTATTTTCTCCCTAGTCTTGCCAATCCAAGTCAGACTCCAGAAGTAACTTATCCACATGCCCAATATTCAAATGTAAATCTCTATAGCAAGGGTTGCAAGATGCTTTTTACTGGAGCCTCAGCAAAACTGAAGTTTTGTTCTCATCCATTGATTAGAAATATTTGAAAGTTCGTTGATATCAGAAGCAAGATCCCCTCTCCTTCTTCATTCACTGATGAAGATCAAATGTATCAGCCCGTTGGTTGAAATCAAAGATCAATCTCCGCATTATTTCACAATTAATTCATTGCAACAACATCTAGAACTCATTTTAAAGATGGAGATACGTTATAATGGGAGGTATGAAATTTGTTTGCATGCATGTACACATACGTGTGCAGAGTACCAGGCTATTTGATTTGCGGGTTTCATATTTGAACGAGAGAACTTTTAAAATGTGCACAGAGATGGAGCAACATTCCACGAGGATGCTAAATATAGAACAAAGCATGTAACAGTACAGGGAATGGTTCAGTAGTGCACTCATTGCGGCTCACCCCACCCTGATCCAGGCACTGTACATTATAACAAAGTTTAATATTATAACAAATACAGCTTAAGTTATGTTATGACTGCAACAATTGTCTTTTATTTACAAATCTGTTACCAATGAATCCTTCAAACTGACAGTACTACAGCATGAATTTCTACATAAATACAGCAACCAGTGCATAGTTTCAAACGTTATCACTACTGTTCTTGAAATTTTCCTGCGAGTGTTATGCAGCAAAAGCATAGGCTTCCAAAATGTCAGCGTAAGTGTCTTTCGAGTATCACATAATCACAATGCTTTATATCTTCACAGCAGCAAATAGATTTTCTTCGCTGTTCGAATTTAGACAAAAATCTTTTCAAAACCATGGGACTTTTTCTCTCCCCTCCCGTCTGAGGTGAAGAACAATGTAGAAAAGGAATCTCAATTTCTAAACTAATTATTCCAATTATTTCAAAAACATTCACTTTTTTCAGTAGATTGAAATATTTAGTGTTAGTGATTTTCTTATCCTTTACAGGATTTTATTCAATATGTATAGGCTGACCTGATACTTCAAAATATCAGGAAAATTACATCAAATTTTGAGATTAAAGCTTTGCAAGTAGCCTAATGTCACTAATTAGAACTGTATGGTTGCCCAAAAACAGACTGAAGCATTATTCTGTAGAACATATTAACATGTTAACTTCTTACCTTCTCGTTTGTGCTTCGCCATCTCGATTTTAGAAAACAGATGTGTCAAGGTGGAAAGTGGACAAACTAGTGTGCAGCGTGATTAGGTCAGAAAGTGTACTGGAATTAATTTTACCAGCTGATATTACATAAACTAGGCTCTCCAACATTCCCTACAACACAGCCATTAACTCTTTTTAGAAGCCGAATTCAGAGTTTTAATTGTACAAAAACTCTGCCTGTAAACCAGTTTGAGTTTCAAATTTCTAAAGGATGATGAAACTTCAATTAATTATACTCAGGTACGTATGGTGACATCACTCGTATAGATACTGACACAACCATGGATAAAAGCTTGGATCCAAAGGGGACATTAAACTGAAATGGTGCCCAAAATATTGTAATGGAAATTTGCTTCTTGTTCTTTTGCCTGCTAGGATTTTCTTTGTATGCCTATGAAGTACAGACACGGCAATGGTCCAGTAACTAAATGTGTTATATGGTACAGTACCGAGCTACACAGATCAAAACGATTCAACCTGTGCTGTGGAACTCTGGACTTCAGTGTTGCAATGGGCAAGAAAATTACTTTGATTTAAATTCCTTAGCACCAGCCAGCGAGCCATGCTAGAAAGTGAACTTACATGGGCACTGGGGGAGGTTAAAAAGAGGCTCAGCCTTGACACGAATCAAACTGTTCACGAATGAAATAGGCAACTGGGTGGTGCCATTGCAACAGGAGGAAGCCATTTAATTCCTTGAGCTTGTTCCGCTAATCGATGAGATAATGGCTTATCGGTGACCTGACTGCATACACCTACCATTGCTCTATATCCCTCAATACACTTGGCAACTCTCAGAATTAAAATTAATTCATCTAGCATCAATTGTTGCTTGCGGTAGAGTTTCAAAATTCCAAACTGTTCTTGTTCAACGGGGACATATTGGCACTCAAGTCACAACAATTATGGTTGATGCGCAGTTAGACCAGTTTCCTTTGCGCCAAAACGGGAGGAAACTGTGACTAGCCTAATTTTTGCATGTCATATTCTTGGCTAAGCTTCTGGTAAAGTTGGAAATGGATGCACCAATTATTAACATAACGGGTAACTGGGGATGGAAAATAAATGCTGGTCTAGCCAGCGTTGCCTATATCCCAGAAATTAATTTTTATAAGCCCAAAGTCAATCATACCTTGCACTTTATTTCAAGCAGACCATTCAGCATTTCACTTTGGTCCCCCCTGAAAGAAATGGGAAATTACTGTTAGAATCAAATAAGAAACTTAAAGCAGAACAAATGCGCAACAGACAAAAAGTTCCAAAACAAGACAAAAGAATGCATAAAACTACATGACACTGTACAGCTGCATGCTAGACATTATTTACCTACATCAATTACAATCTTAATTTCCAATAGAATCAACCAAAAAAAAAATCAGTGAAGAGTTACATTGATGGGCAAGTGAGTTTTTCTACAGTAAAATTAGTTACCACAAACTTGTGTTCCAGGTGCAATCCCTAATCTGTGTCAGTACAATGGTACACATTACAATTTGGAGTTGGGGGGGGGGGGGGGGGGGGGGGGGGGGATGCAAGTCAGTGGGTCTACTCCATATCGACTTTGGGCTCAGTTATGATATCCTCGGTGTCTCCTGCAGTTCAATAGCTGCCAATACTCATCATGGAGGCTATGAATGAATAGTGACTTACAGGGTACTTCACATTCACGGAAACACCAATAAGTCATTGCCATCAGACAGAGAAAGGTAGTAAAATTAAAGAGACACACAATTTAGGAGGATAACACTTGATAGAAACACTCAAAATACATGTTGCATTCCAATTGGTGCTGATAAATTACTTAAGACTTAACAGCACCCGTTACTGCAAATCCAATTTACCTCCACATAACATGGATAATTTGAGGTTACTAATGTGTGGGGGCAGAAAAGAAAACAGCTTTTTCTCAGTGGCACCCCAACCAGATTAGGATTTAAGGTCCAACGTCAGAGACCTGAGCAAATATCCAGGTTGATACTTCAGTGCAGAGTGCTGCATGGTTGTTCAAACCAGTCTGCCCTGTTGGGTGGGCATAAAAGATTCCATGGTGCGATTTGAACAAGAACAGGGGAACTTTCCGGTTGTCCTTGTATTTATTTCTCAACCATTGCCAAGAAAGAAAATACCTGATAACTTAGTTGATTGGTGTTTATGGAATCTTACAGAATGGTCTTGTTTTCCTACATTAGTACTCATTGGTGGTAAAGTGCTTGCACGTAGTAGGAGAGATCGAGACCGGTGCTGATGTTAAGTATCATCGAAAATGTGTAAGAAATTGTTTGAAACAATGCATTGAACCATAACCGGCCATTACACGCCATTACCTTTCCC
The DNA here is from genome assembly GCF_902713615.1 of Scyliorhinus canicula. Taxonomy (NCBI): domain Eukaryota; kingdom Metazoa; phylum Chordata; class Chondrichthyes; order Carcharhiniformes; family Scyliorhinidae; genus Scyliorhinus; species Scyliorhinus canicula. The sequence continues at coordinate 15,849,892 of NC_052168.1, forward strand.
AAAGTGACTGAGACATCAGAGGCCACAAAGGGGGGGGGGGGGGGGGGACAAAATTTATCAAAGCAAAGATGTTCAACTCAAACAGGTTTCAGCCACTATCAAATTAGGTTAATTAATATTTCCCACCAAACAAATGGAGAAGATCCCTCCCCTCGCAAAGGATTTGCTGTTGTAATCCTTCTGGTCCATTTAAAGATTCTTCTCTAGTCCAAACAAACCTCATTTGGAGTCCTGTATGGTAGATTTGATTGCTACGGCCCGTGAAGAGCAGGATGTTCTTATTGAGGGTACTTATACTGTATAATCTATTCTTACCCCACTCGACCAACTCTGATCAATATCACTGATGAAAATTGATGTAATTTATGCTCCCCAGGATGTCCATTAACATTAATGTTACGTGAACAACATGGTTGTCCATCTTTAGAGGCTACTGGTCCCTCACGGTTAACATATTTTTGTAACTGCTGCTTACCATGGATATTTAATGATGCTACAATGCAGGACTAAGGAGACTGTACAGTAGAATAATGCACAGAGGTAATCAAACCATGTAGAAACAGGAGAGCACTTTTAATCAGCTCAATGTCACTCAAGAAGAGTATACAAATACACTAATCATTAATGAACGGTTCAGCATAAATGTTTACATTCCGGTAAATATTTTTAATCTCTTCTTCTAAAGCCATTTTTATTTTCTTTTACTTACCAAATTAGTGTCTGTTTGACATCTACTCGGCTAACTACTGCATTACACATTTTACCCATTAGTTGGATCAATTATTTATTTTTGCCAGTTATGCTTCGGACAGCATCAGATACTAATATCAAACACCATTTCTCCTTTCATATCATGCTAATTATAACTTAAAACCCTGCTTTGGAGGTGGTGACGGTGGTTTATAAACATCGTCCTCTCCTCCCTTTCTTCAGTGAGCCTTTCCCACCTTATTTTCCGATATAATTGCCAACTTTTATAGAGTACTTCCAGAGATTCTATACAAAATTCTAAAATCAAATTTTATACAGACCATAAAGCCGAAAAAAGGAAATATTTCCTTTGTAACCAATTAGTTATGGTCCACGAATTCCATGAAAATCACTCGTGTATACAGCAACATTGAAGAGTTTGTACAGAACAATAATAATAATAAACTTATTGTCACAAGTAGGCTTCAATGAAGTTACTTGCAAAAGCCCCTAGTCGCCACATTCCGGTGCCCGTTCAGGGAGGCCGGTACGGGAATTGAACCCGCGTTGCTTCCTTGTTCTGCATTACAAGCCAGCTGTTTAGACCACTGTGCTAAACCAGAAGCAGTGAAAAGTAAAGGGATAACCTAATTTGCAAACTGTTTCCTAAAATACAGTTAGGACAACCAGTATGTTTTCAATTGATTCAGGAGCAAATATTTTTATAGTATTTCGCACAGAAGGTGTCTCAAAGTGCTTGACAAAATAGTTGAAACCGCAAATGCCAAGCAGAAGAGAAAGCACAAAAGAAGAGGTCAGTGTAGACAACAGAATTAGAAAAGTTTTAAGGAGGTGAAAAGTAAAGGGTACCAGGGATGGAATGTTGAAGGAATTCAGAGGCATAACGGATGAAAGAGCTGCCACCAATGATGGAGCAGCAGTACTGAGGAACAAGTATTTGTGGATGAGCAAATTATGCTGATAGAAACTTACTTGATCAGTTCTCATGGCAATGAATAGGTGCAACATCAGAGTAATAAATCACTGAGACAATATAAATATATTCAAGTACTGATGTGACCTACATATGCATTAAGACATGTACTATGCTTAGTTCTACGAGATGTGGAAGGTCCCAGTAGACAGATGGATGATTCTTGAGAACTAAAAGAATTTAATTCACTGAAAAACAATGAAAAAAAGAGAAAATGTCACTTTTATGACTTTAACTTTATTAAACCAAAATCAACAAATTGTATGTGAACAAAGGCAAACTGTTGTAAACAAAAATTAATCTGTAAACAGGAGATAGGAAGATAGGTCTCAGCTGAATCACACAGTGCACTTAGGATATATGGCACTATGTTCAGCAAAAGTCCTTCCAAACACCAGTCTCCCCAAGGCAGAGTTCCAGTTCCTATTTCCATGTAGGAAGTAGCCAGAGTTGCCTCCCACAGTTGACCCCAAACAGAGTTCCACAAGCATGATCCACGGCCAGTTCGGTTTACACTGATCCCTTTAAAATAACTGAAGCAACAGCAGCAATAATCTTACTTTCCTTATTCCCGTCCCGGGATCCATCTCCAGATTTCCTTCTTTAAACTTCTCCCCAACGTAACTCTCTCCGGCCTGCCAAAATTGCACTGCTAGGCATCTAAGCTTTTATAGCTGGTTTGAATTAGTTTCAGTTTCCCCAGAAACCTGACATTGGTTCCCTTTCAGTTAATGCTGGACTAAACAAAAACAAGCTTTGAAACGAGGGTCAGTGCAGCCAAAAGCATGTCCAACCAGTCATTTAACAGATCACAGCTTCCCACTGGTCCTAACAATATAATGCTTTATGTTGTTAGCAAATCAGCTAGCTCTTCTTGTATAGTCAAATTCAGGCATGTAAATTGCCCAATGGCTGAGAAAGCTCATCGAGAAGTAGTTCAGTCAAGTAGATCAGTAATGATGTTATGCTCAATTTGCAATCTGTGTTAAGTTAGTATATCTTAGAGGTAGGTTACTGCAATTGCCTCACACAGGTTGAAATTTCTACTTTAGATCACTATCTAGTTCTTGTTTGGTTGAAATATTCTGCTGACAAATTCAAAAAAAGACTTGTATTTGGATTGGATTTGTTTATTGTCACGTGCACAGAGGTACAGTGAAAAGTATTTTTCTGCAAGCAGCTCAACAGATCATTCAGTACATGGAAGAAAAGGAAATTAAACAAAATTCAAGAAAAGACAAGAAAATACATGAGAATACATATTAGGGCAACACAAGAGATACAATGTAACTACATAAGCATTGGCATCGGTTGAAGCATACAGTTAATGTCAGTCAATAAGAGGGTCATTTAGAAGTCAGGTGACAGTGGGGAAGAAGCTGTTTTTGAGTCTGCTCGTGCGTGTTCTCAGACTTCTGAATCTCCTGCCCAATGGAAGAAGTTGGAAAAGTGAGTAAGCCGGGTGGGAGGGATCCTTGATTATGCTGTCCGCTTTCCCCCGGCAGCGGAAGGTGTAGATGGAGTCCATGGATGGGAGGCAGGTTCGTGTGGCGGTATCCACGACTCTCTGAAGTTCCTTGCGGTCCTGGGCCAAGCAGTTGCCATACCAGGCTGTGATGCAGCCCGATAGGATGCTTTCTATAGTGCATCTATGGGGGCAGCAGGGTAGCATGGTGGTTAGCATAAATGCTTCACAGCTCCAGGGTCCCAGGTTCGATTCCCGGCTGGGTCACTGTCTGTGTGGACTCTGCACGTCCTCCCACTGTGTGCGTGGGTTTCCTCTGGGTGCTCCGGTTTCCTCCCACAGTCCAAAGATGTGCGGGTTAGGTGGATTGGCCATGATAAATTGCCCGTAGTGTCCTAATAAAAAAGTAAGGTTAAGGGGGGGGGGTTGTTGGGTTACGGGTATAGGGTGGATACGTGGGTTTGAGTAGGGTGATCATGGCTCGGCACAACATTGAGGGCCGAAGGGCCTGTTCTGTGCTGTACTGTTCTATGTTCTATGATCTGTAAAAGTTGGTAAGGGTTAATGTGGACATGCCAAATTTCCTTGGTTTCCTGAGCAAGTATAGGCGCTGTTGTGCTTTCTTGGTGATGGCGTCGACGTGAGTGGACCAGGACAGATTTTTGGTGATGTGCACCCCATGGAATTTGAAACTGCTAACCATCTCCACCTCGGCCCCGTTGATGCTTCCTGAAGTCGATGACCAGCTCTTTAGTTTTGCTGGCATTGAGGGAGAGATTGTTGTCGTTACACCACTCCACTAGGTTACATAGAACATAGAACAGTACAGCACAGAACAGGCCCTTCGGCCCTCGATGTTGCGCTGAGCAATGATCACCCTACTCAAACCCACATATCCACCCTATACCCGTTACCCAACACCCCCCCCCCCCCCCAACCTTACTTTTAGGACACTGTGGGCAATTTATCATGGCCAATCCACCTAACCCGCACATCTTTGGACTGTGGGAGGAAACCGGAGCACCCGGAGGAAACCCACGCACACACGGGGAGGACATGCAGACTCCGCACAGACAGTGACCCAGCCGGGAATCGAACCTGGGACCCTGGAGCTGTGAAGCATTTATGCTAACCACCATGCTACCGTGCTGCCCTCTATATCCCTCCTGTATTCGGACTCGTCGTTATTCGAGATCCGGCCCACTATGGTCGTATCGTCAGCAAACTTGTAGATGGAGTTGGAACCAAATTTTGCCACACAGTCGTGTGTGTACAGGGAGTAGAGTAGGGGGCCAAGTACGCAGCCTTGCGGGGCACCGGTATTGAGCACTATTGTGGAGGAGGTGTTGGTGTTCATTCTTACTGATTGTGGTCTGTTGGTCAGAAAGTCAAGGATCCAGTTGCAGAGTGAAGAGCCAAGTCCTAGGTTTTGGAGCTTTGATATGAGCTTGGCTGGGATTATGGTGTTGAAGGCGGAGCTGTAGTCAATAAATAGGAGTCTGATGTAGGAGTCCTTGTTTTCGAGATGCTCTAGGGATGAGTGTAGGGCCAGGGAAATGGCATCTGATGTGGATCGGTTGCTACGGTATGCGAATTGAAGTGGGTCAAGGCGTTCCGGGAGTATGGAGGTGATGCGCTTCATGATCAGCCTCTCGAAGCACTTCATTACAACTGACGTCAGGGCCACCGGGCGGTAGTCATTGAGGCATGTTGCCTGGTTCTTCTTTGGTACCGGTATGATGGTGGTCTTCTTGAATTATGTATTTGTAATACATAATGGTTTTCTTACCGCCAGACAATCTAAGAATTTTACAGCCAACGGTACTATTGAAGTTTGGTCACAATGGGTTTCCAGGAAATGTGACAAGTTAATTTATGCAAGCTCCATTAAACACAATGTGACGATGACCAAATAATCTAATGTTGTTGATTGAGGCATCAATTTTGGCCAGTATAGTAGGGATAACGACCCTGCTCTTTGTCAAATACTGTCATGGGATCTTTAATATCTAACCTAGGGGGCAGACTAGGTTGCGCACATCGGTGTAGCACACATTGGAAATTTAATACTTGAAGTTGAAGCCGCTACATTTGTGACCAAGGGCCTAAAAAGATGGTTATCCTGAGATACCAGTTCAGCTCAAGAGGTGTTGCTAGCAAAAGGTTTACTTTTCTTCAAAAAGGTTTGTTGAATAGAACTTTTTGATAGACGGTATTGATGGGATGTATGGGAGTATCCCATTGTGGAGAGTGACTTTAAACATGCCCCAAGTAAAGGGGATCTATTGGGCGGGATCCCCGGCCCCACTGTGCGGCACACCCCGCCAGCGGCAGGATTCTCCATCTACCAATGGCGGTTCCATTGTGGGCAGCCCCATGCAGTCGTAAAATCCACAGGCGTGGGTGCGCTGCTGGTGCAACGGAGAATCCTGCCAGTGGAGAATCCAGCCCATTAATTTTGGTGTTGTGACCAAACTGCCAATTGAGCACGTGGATTTTATATTGGGGAATATGATTTTGCCATCTCCCAGGACAGTCAGTGCCTGAAGAGTCTCAAATTAAAAGGTTTCAAATGAGTCCGCAAGGGTCAATGACACCCACACAGAATTAGAAGTACTTGCCATTGTTGAGACACGGGAGCAAAAATCCAGGCAAATGAACACAAATAAAATGATTTGAAACCCCTAACGTGATTGTGAAGGTGTTCTTTGTGAGTTGCAAGGAAGGCCAAAAAGTGTTAGAAAATAAAATGAAGGTTAAAAGTAAAGAAGCTAACAACATTACTCAAAAGTATTAAACAAAACACGAGTGAAAAGGGGATCAAGAAAACTGAAGAACTATAAACTATTCAAAAACTATATCAAACAGGAGTATCAAACCTTTCTACTTGATCATTAAAATATAATTTGGATGTTATTTAAGTGGCTACGGAAGAATTTTGACTAATGAAGGCACAAGTTGCTGGCACAAAAAAATAAGTCATTTGGAACATACCATCTCAAAAATGAGAAACCAAAGTGCCCGGTCCAGATAATGAGCTGAAAAATAAAGATAAGCTGATGAGTAAGAGGGAAATAGTCTAATTAATTGGGACGTTCTTCATTGTTCAGGTTCAAAAATAAACTACAAATATGGAGGACAGCTGAATTCTGAACAAACTAACTCGAAATGTAGCCCTTAAAAATGTATGAGGAGTCTCCTCTTACTAGCAACAAAACGGATTTTGACATGCACTGTGCAGAAACAAAACTCAGCACAAGGTTGTAAATTTTAATGGGATCTTCAAGCCTACGGAGTCCAAGTCTTGATGGAGTGACTGACTTGCAACAATAGCGGAAGATTGCTACATGTACTGCATGTGATAAGTAGTATGCAACATGTTATAAAGTTATTCTATTTTAGGTGGTAGAAATAAAAACAATGGCAATCAGTTTATTTTTCTGTGTCAGAGAGGCAAAGAGAAGGGGTTTTGAAAATATCTAATTTCATGATTCATATCTTGTGAAAATAAAAATTTAAGTTTGGGGGTTGAAGTTTGTCGAAAGATAATGGAGAGGCACCTGGTAAACAGATCAGTGTAATAGCCACTCAAAATGGTGACCTGTGTTTATTAAACAAGGTCAGAGTTAGAAGTGGGAAAACATTAAACAATGGTTGGAGCTAAAGTCTTGGTGTGAACAAGATATCTACAATTGTCTTCAAATGGAGTACAAATTTTTCACAAAGATTAACTTTGTGTTGCTAACTGGGACAGGGTACAGGCTGCAGAGGTATTCTTGTTTTATAATCATCTGTATGATTTTTCACAGAAAACAGGCAGTTTTACATCTAGAACTGACACAGATTGGAAATAGACAGAGAGAAAGATGCCAGTGGGCGCTTGGAAGCAATGGAGGCCAGAAGCAAAGGATCATCTAAAATAAGGGAGTTTTCAGATTTTGGAGTCATGGAGCTAAAACGCAGTGATGCCTATGCTGGAGCACAATGGTCAGGATTTAGAGGGTCACCTCGCAAAATTCTAGTGGAAAGACGTCACCCCTCTTCCCCCCCCCCCCCCCCCCCCCCCCCCCCCAAACTACAGAAATCCTAGAAGAGAATGGAAGCGAATTCCTGAGAGCTGTGGCACATTTTGGGTTTGGTCCCATAAGTGAAGGGAAGGAACTCTCAACATCCTGGAAAGTTATATTGGAACCATTGGGTGGAAATAAGGATAGAACCAGAGTGACCCGTTGTTAGTAGTAAATGTTTTATTTAATTTTTGTGTAGTAAAGATTTTTGACGTAAAACCTTATGACAATTCTTTGTTAACTGGGAGCTCATTCTTTTTAAACAGGTTAAGGTTATCTCTCAAGCTCATGGCAACGCAAACATTTCTATGCTATTAAGTTAGAGAAGCAGAGCACTTCCAGTGTCCTCCTTCAACAAGCATCACAAGTAGCCAAAGGAGCTGTATTCAGTCTTGTGGGATGGTGGGTGGTCAGTTAGCTGAACGGCTGGTTTGTGATGTGGAGCAATGCCAACAACGCAGGTTACCGGTTGAAGTTATCCATGAAGGCCTCGCCCCAACTTATCATCCTTGCCCCTTACCCGAGGTGTGGTGACCCTCAGGTTAAATCACCATTCGTCAACTCTATCACTCCCTCTCAAAGGGGCGAGCAGCCTATGATCTGCTTGGACAAAAGTGGCTTTCATTCACTCTTGGGAAGACCAAGGGTTTTATGGAGCACGTGTTCAACACTGCAGATAGCCTAGAGTAGCATAGAAAGTACAGGGACCAGGTAAAAAGATAGTTATCAGAGATAAAGAAAGGAACCCATGTGAAGGAACAGAAGAATTTTAAACAAATTATTTTGTCTCTGTATTCACAAAGGAAAGGAATGATGCGGATATAGCAGTCCAAGTGGAGCAGTGTGAAATAATGGATAAAATCATAATGAGAGGGGAAGTGTTAGAGGAATTGGAATCCTTGAAAGCAGATACGTTGCCAGAGCTGGATGTATTGTTTCCCAAGAGGTTGAAGGAGATCAGGGAGGAAATAGCAAACGCTTCGAGTATTATTTTCCAATCTTCACTCGACAAAGGGAAGGTGCCAGAGAACTGGAGGAATTTAGTGCGGTTCCATTGTTTAAAAGGATACGAAGAAAAAGCCAAATAATTCTCAGCCGGTTAGTCCTACTTCAGTGGTGGACAAATTGTTAGAATCAATCCTGAGAGATCAGATAAACTGTCACTTAGAAAGACAAGGTCTTAAGAAAGGAATAGTCAGCATGGTATTGTCAAGGGAAGGTCCTGCCGAACAAATTTGATTGAATTCTTTGAGGAAATGACAAGGAGGATCAATGAGGGTATTGCAGTGGATGTTGTCTTCATGGATTAGCAAGGCATTCGACAAGATCCCACAAGGCAGACTTGTGAAAAAAGTAAAATCCCATGGGATACAGGGTAATGTGGCAAATTGGATTTAAAGTTGGCTTAGTAAAAGAAACAAAGGGTAACAGTCAATGACTGCCCTTGTGAATGGAAAGCTGTTTTAAGTGATGTTCCACAGGGCTGTGTTGGGACCCCTGCCATTTGTTTTATATATTAACGATTTGTATTTGAAAATTGCCGGGGGTGGGGGGGAAATGATGAAATCTGAAGACAACAAATTGGGCGTGTAGTGGGGGGATGGGGCGATTGGAAAATTTGCCAACGACAACTTAGCCGTGTAGTAGTTAGTGTAGCAGTAAGCTCCAAAATGATTTGGATGCGTTGGTGGAATAGGCAAGAAAGTGGCAGATGGAGTTCAACTCTTAAGTGCGAGGTAATGCATTTAGGGAGGTCAAACAGTAAAAGTGAGCACACAATAAATGGGAATATACTGAGAGTAGGATGAAGTGAGAGATCTTGACATGGTAGTGCACAGGTCCACAAGGTCTCTAAAGGTAACAGTTCATGTAGACAATGTTGTAAAAAAAGGCATATGGAATGTGCTCCTTTATACAGAGTATAAAAATAGGGATATAATGATGGAACTGTACAAGATACTGGTAAGGCCACAACTGGAGTATTGTGTGTAGTTCTGGTTACATTACATCTAGTGGACGGCATGGTAGCACAGTGGTTAGCACTGTTGCTTCACAGCGCCAGGATCTTTGGTTCAATTCCTGGCTTGGGTCACTGTCTGCGTGGATTTCCTCCAGGTGTTCTGGATTTCCTCCCACAAGTCCCAAAATACATGACGTTAGGTAAATTGGACATTCTGAATCCTCCCTCAGTGTACCCTAACAGACTCGGGCTTTTCACAGTAGCTTTGTTGCAGTGTTAATGTAAGCCTACTTGTGACAATAATAAAGATTATTATACAGGAAGGACGTAATTACTCGGAAGAGAGTGCAGAGAAGATTTACTAGAATTTTGCTGGAACTGGAGAATTGTAGCCAAGAGGAGAAATTGGGGATTTTTCCTTGGAATAGAGGAGGCTGAAGGATGGCATGATTGAGGTATAAAAAATTGTGAGGGGTGGAGATAGAGTACATAGGTGGTACTTATTTCCCTTGGCAGAGAGTTCAAAAAACAGGGGCCATAGATCTAAGCTAGGTGGCAGAAGGATTAGAGGCGACATGTGGAAAAACTTTTTTTTTTTTTAAATGCAGAGGATGATGGGTGGCTGGAATTTGCTGCCCGAGTTGGTGGTGGAGGCAGAGACCCTGAACTGTTTCTTTGTTTAAAAAGCACATGGATCTTGCTCCCTTGAGTGCAGTTATATTTTCTATGGTTCTATGGACAGTGTTTAAGTGAAAAATAGAAAAACAATTTTCTTGGAGGGTTTAGATATGGTGAGCGTTCCATTTGAAATTTTAAGATAAAAAATTGTCATCCACATTAAACAATGAAAATAGAACTGAAGGCAAGGTATAGCCAGATAGCCTCGAGAGGCAAAGAACTGAAAGAAACATTTTCATTGCAATACTTAAAGGATGTAGCCATTGCACGGAGTACTACTGCAAGTTATGAGCTCTGCAGACGTGCAATGTTAAAGAAGTTTAGGAAAGGAATGTGAAATGAGCAAGTGTTCAGAAGGATCCAGATCATCCTTCATGTGAAGAAGGAATGGGAATAAGGAGCCTACAGAATTCAAGATCATGGAAAAAGAACCACATGCTCGACTAACTTCAGTACAGGCAGAAGTTGGAAACACAGCCACAACATCTTTGGTGGTGCTAATTAATTTCAAAGAAATAGGCAATGCTGGACCTGGTTATATTTCTGCTCGTTTAATACTCAGACTCCGTGCCAAAAGGTGTATTTACACTACACCGTACTTCTCCAACAGGTGGCGGAGATTCATCTCATTTTTGTAATGGTTCATCGGTGTTACAATATTGAATTATATAAAATCTTCAGTGCAGTATCTAACTTAATTCAAAGACCTACTTTTATAACTAATTTGTTCACAGTCAGTCAAGGGCAATTGAGTATTTCAGAGGTGGGAAACAGTGGATACTCTGGTCACCCACCGTACATCAAATAGTAAAAAGAGCATCACTCCAGCTAAATTTGTGGTTTGTTAGAATGTTACAGTCAATCACTAATGATGATTGGATGAACAACCTGCCCTCTAAATGGCATATATTCGCTCAAAAATAGAAAACTTGCTCAAATTTAATAGTCAAAATATGCAGAGGAATTAATATATCACTAATTAAACATTTTAAACCGGTGACCGGCACTAGCTTCCAATTAAAAGTCAGAAAAATAAAGTGCTTTTCCTCACCAGAACCAAAAACAGTTTTATTTGTATTAACAATGTCAGAGAAGTAATTTGAGGGCGGCACGGTGGCACAGTGGTTAGCATTGCTGCCTACGGCGCTGAGGACCCGGGTTCGAATCCCGGCCCTGGGTCACTGTCTGTGAGGAGTTTGCACATTCTCCCCGTGTCTGCGTGGGTTTCACCCCCACAACCCAAAGATGTGCAGGTTAGGTGGATTGGCCACGTTAAATTGCCCCTTAATTGGAAAAAATGAATTGGATATTCTAAATTTAAAAAAAAAAGAGAAGTAATTTGATAATTCTTCATTGTCCGGTACCATTATTTATTTGTTCAGAACAAATGTTGAAGATACTCAGTATTAAATGCACAACAAAAAATTCTGCTTTAACTGTGCTAGAACACACCAAGTTGGTGTTTTGGTCCTGCAATTCTCCTGTATTTTAGGCTTGTTACACTTTCTGCTGAACTTTGCAGAAATATGAAAAACTGTTTGGCTTCAAGTCTCGATCATAGTGACACTTTTCCCAAGTTGAGTTTAAAAAGTGGGACTTTGAACAGAGCCTTTGGCCTAGTGATAATCCCACCTTCTCTGATAAAGCCAACATTTAAAAGCCTAAAAAATTCTGTTGATATGTGCACTATTACCGATTTCCTTACTTTGTGGTAATTCTGAAAATGCTTTACTCCTTAAAGTAGGCACAATGTCGAACCATCACAGCAGTAACACCATTACTACAAAAACTCTGCTGTGAACAAAAGACTAGATTAAATATCTGAATAGTGTGCATGGTGCACAAATAGACATCTTTCTTATGTGTTCAAGAGTACTAAAGCTGGTCAAGTCTTCGTACTAGGGAAGAAAGCAGAATAAATACAGGAGTTGTTTTAAATCAGCATCTGAGTGTTCAGCAGCACTTAATTGATCGTGTACCCACAGATTTTGCTCAACTCCACAGCATGTGTTGCAACTCCAACTGCCATCTCTCACGCCCAGCTCAGCTGCACTTCTGCTGCCCTAGGCATCAGTCCCCTAGGTTTCCAGGAGACGACTGACAGTTGCTAGGTAACCAGGCTAATAATTAGCTCAGAGCAACCTCCAAAAGCCTGGCAAAATGCCATTAGTGAATAACAGACATACTGAAGAGAAAACCGGAAACAAACTTGAAACATGAGTAATGCATCTTCATGTACAGCCTCCAGTATTCCAAAAGGAGTTTTTAATAAAAGCAATATTTTCATTCGAATCCAAGATCATTTTAGCTGAGTCCAGGCTGGTAGCAAGTGTGACAATACAAGCAGGCGTGGCAGTCGATTCGCTCTCTAAATTAGGAAAGTTTTGTACAATTAACAGCCTTATTATCTTCCCAACACCTCACAATGGGGCGGCACTGTAGCTTCACAGCAGGGTCCCAGGTTCGATTCCCACTTGGGTCACTGTCTATCCAGAGTCTGCATGGGTTTCCTCCGGGTGCTCCGGTTTCCTCCCACAAGTCCCGAAAGAAGTGCTTGTTAGGTGAATTGGACATTCTGAATTCTCCCTCTGTGTACCCGAACAGGCAACTGAGTGTGGCAACTGGGGGATTTTCACAGAAACTTCATTGCGGTGTTAATGTAAGCCTACTTGTGACAATAATAAAGATTATTATTATGATAGGCCAGAAAATCTGGCTCTTGGAAGTCCAAACAATTTGGGTCTTATTTAAATTTAGATTGCTACTCCATGGTTTGAATTTGGGTGCCTGTAGGTTTGGAATGGGTAGATTTTAGCAACGCATAAATCAGGCCATCATCATTAATCACGAATTGTTTCCATACATCAAACTGAAGATGAATAGATGTTATGAAGCTCCACAGCGTACATAGAAGATAGCTTCCAGAAACATAGAACATAGAACAGTACAGCACAGAACAGGCCCTTCGGCCCTCAATGTTGTGCCGAGCCATGATCACCCTACTGAAACCCACGTATCCACCCTATACCCGTAACCCAACAACCCCCCCCCCCTTAACCTTACTTTTATTAGGACACTACGGGCAATTTAGCATGGCCAATCCACCTAACCCGCACATCTTTGGACTGTGGGAGGAAACCGGAGCACCCGGAGGAAACCCACGCACACAGGGGGAGGACGTGCAGACTCCACACAGACAGTGACCCCTGAAGTATAATGTAGGAAAATGTAAACTTATCCAATTGGCAGGATGAATAGAAAAGCAGTATACTATTTAAATTGAGAGATATTGCAGAACTCAGCAGTAGAGGGATCTGGGTCTCCTTGTGCGCGAATCACAAAGTTTGTTGGCAGGCACAGCAAGCGATTTGAAAGGCAAATGGAATGTTGGCATTTGCATTCCATTCCTCTTGCAACTGCAGCTGTACAGGGCCTGGATGAAGCCACATATGGAATAGTGTACAGTTCTGGTCATCTTATTTGAAAAAGGATCAATTGCATTAGCAGTTCAGAGAAACTCACTTGACTCACTCCTTGGATGAAGGGCTTATAGGATGCTGAACAGGTTGGGACTGAGAATATAAAAGATCCTGAGGGGACGTGATTGAACAGATACCAGGAGAATGCTTCCTCTTGTTAGGGAGACTAGACCGAGGGAACATAATTTAAGAATAAGAGGTTTGCTTTTAAGACGGATAAAAGGAAAATAATTTTTTTGTAGGGTCATCAGTCTGTGGAATTCTCTTCCCCAGAAAGCAGTGGAGGTTGGGTCATTCAAGGCCGAGTTAGGAAAGATTTTTTGAAAGACAAGGCAGTCAAGGATCACGGGGGAGGGGCAGACAGTAACAAAGAGTTGAGACCACAATCGCTACAATCTTAGGGAATGGCAAAGCAGGCTTGAATGGCTTACCCCTGCACCCAAGTCCTATGTTCACAAATCAGTCAAATAATAGGACTGAATTCCTCTCGACAACACGTCTGCAGATTTAAACCTGAACATTTTTATGTGGAACATGGAGCATTTCAATATCCCAGTTTAGTGAGCTACCTCTCACTGACCACCCCCTCCCCATGCTGACATGGTATAAATTTCTAAAACAAAGAAAAAAAGACACTCCCTAGATTCTTTACTAGCATAAGCTAGAGCTGGAAATATTCATCTGCTGAATAGATGGCATGCAAATCGCAGTCCCCAAGGAGTCTGTTCCAAGATGCATGCCTCTTCTAGTCGATTTAGAATTTCTCAAATGGACAGGATCCCTCTTGTTTGATTCATACAAGAGTATTTCTTAAAAATTCCTTTTCTATCAATTCCTGCAACAGCTCCTATAGCCCAAATGAGCTCAGAAACTACCAAAACAAAAACAGACCCAGTGTTACTGTGGGGACAGGATATTATTCTAAACACCTTAACTGGACTCAAAAAAAGGATCATCCTTCCAGAATTTCAGTGGATGCAATTCACCCCTTCCTACAAGCTGATTTTCACCCCCCATCCCCAACCCACAAGACGATTTGCACCCACGCCCCCCCCCCCCATCCCCAACCCACTGTCTCTTATTGGTTTTAGTTTTAAGTAAAATGTTTTGCCTTCCATCAGCTTCACAATGTTGTGAAGGAACCTGCATTGTCAGAGCCGCTGAAAATTTAATTTGAGCAGTTTTCCCACTTCCAGGCACCACTGCTCACCAAGTTCCAAATCCACACTGCATATGTCTGCAATGCAAAATATCACTCTGACACAAGTGAAAACAAATTTGTTTGCTTTGAATCAGAGATTAATAATCCTTCCCCAGAGTGAAGAAAAGCGAAAACATTGAGAGAAGTGACTTAGAAAATGAGTAATATTAAGTATGCCACATAAATTACTGACATTAAGACATTGTAATTGGACTGGAGAGGATTCTGGCAGCGTTGGCTATTGCTTAACTTATTCCTTGTGGGGCAGCACGGTGGTACAATGGTTAGCATTGCTGCCTACGGCGCGGAGGACCCGGGTTCGAATCCCGGCCCTGGGTCTCTGTCCGTGTGGAGTTTGCACGTTCTCCCCGTGTCTGCGTGGGTTTCACCCCCACAACCCAAAGATGTGCAGGGTAGGTGGATTGGCCACGCTAAATTGCCCCTTAATTGGAAAAAATAATTGGCTACTCTAAATTAAAAAAAAAACTTATTCCTTGTGAATTTCCAATGCAGCCATCTTAAAAGATTGCTTATTTGTACGTCGCCATTTTACTCGTATGGTAAATATAGCTCCAGTCACAGCCAAGTGAAGTAGCGGACCATAGAACACATTTGTTTTTTTGAAAACAAGGAACCATGTTGTGCCTCATGTCCCTGGGGTCCAAACTCTGGCTTAATCTGAAGCACTGTTCACAATGCCTTTCATAATAATCAGTGCCAACACGGAGTTGATTCTGCTCCTGTTTATTTAACACCAGCTGCTGCTCTAGCACAAGGGACTAAAAAAAACAGAATGCAACCGAGAGTACTGCAGCATTTATTGTGTTTCTATATTAAAATGCCCTTGTACTGGGAGGCAAATTTCAAATGAAATTTATCGCCTTTAATAGAACTTTCTTGCAGCCTCAGATTAGTTTCAACTGCTTTTAAAAATAAAAGTACCCATAACTAGGAATTTGTTTTTAAAAGTCTCAACATTCCATTAAGCCTTTACCATTCTTCAAGTAACAGAAATTATTGCAGTAGGACAGGCTTGTTGCTTCTCTTCCCCAATACTGGCCTCTGTCTCATCAGTATCTCAAAGTTGATGAGAAAATCTGTTCAGTACAATCCAAAAAACATTATTTATAGAAAAATAGATTGGATAATTATTTTGATAAAACACTTTTGTAGGGATCATTAGATGTCGCAGCAAAAAAAACCAAGGGCAGAAAGTCAAAAGAAATATTGCGACTGGTATAATTTTGGCAAAAATACCACATGAAATAGAGGTGAGAATACAATCATTATAAATAATCTTTTGAATGAATGAAATGAAAAATGCTTATTGTCACGAGTAGGCTTCAATGAAGTTACTGTGAAAAGCCCCTAGTCGCCACATTCCGGCACCTGTTCGGGGAGGCTGTTACGGGAATTGAACCGTGCTGCTGGCCTGCTTTCAAAGCCAGCGATTTAGCCCCGAGCTAAACAGCCCATATGCCCATAAATAGGTTTTCCTTCAAATGTATCCATGGCAAAACACTTTCCATACCACAAAACCCAAGTAAATTATGAAATATTTGCCTCAAGTTACAAATTTAAGATTTTAAAACTGCATCATTTCACCAATTCTGTCATTTGACAATTAAGATAAAATGCCCAGATTTTGCAGCAGTAAAGCAATGGTGCTTACTCCACTGAAGCTGACAGCAGCTGTGAAAGGACAGACATGCAGAATAACAGGTCCAATAGTTGTCATCGCTGATTCTACACTCCCCAGAGGATGCACTGTTGAGGTTTTCACCAGAGCGCAATCCCAAAGCAGTTAATTGATGAAGACTTCATTTTTAGGTCTTGCTGCAAAAGTCAATCTTATTAAATGCGGTAAATGCGGTGTAACTGCGTATTAACAGTGTTCTCATTTCATAATTACTTGTAAACACCCTCACTGGCCCTGAAAAGCTAACTTTAAATTTGTGCAATGTCAAATATTGGAATGGTGATTTTAAAAAAATCCAGAGTAAGATTAAAAAAAGGATGTTTGATACTTAAAAGGTTTTATTTTAATGAATAATATTTATTTCACTATCTGAAAACGCGAATGAAAGAAATGAATCACTGGTTGTAACTTCCTGGTTTGCTAGCTGTACGAACACTTTGTAACTGGCTTACTGACATCAAGGCTGCTAGATGTCTGGAGATTTCCTAGACTTGGCACCAGATTTAAGCTGTCAGGAAAAGGGAAATCCACACTAGAGATTGCTAGGTCTTTGTGACAGTTTCCTGAGATCAGCAGCAATGACCACCATTCCTGTATTCTGATCGTACAATCCAGCTCAATGTTCCCCTACCTAGAACAGACCCAGTTGGAAATTGTGATTTTACACATCCTAGGGGGCATCGTCTCTCATCATAAGAGCAGCTTGGGGCACAAATACAGTATTAATATACTGGAGGTCCATTAAGTGATGCTCTTGCAAAGTTAGTTGCAGACAGGTGATTTTACCTTGTAATGTTGAATGAATTTTCCTGCTCCTGAAGTACAATAATAATAATAATATTTATTATTGTCACAAGTAGGCTTACATTAACACACAGACCCTAGCGCTGTGAAGCAACAGTGCTAACCACTGTGCTGTCTTGTCCATACTTAATGTGGTGTGTTTTTCCCCCCCGACGTTGCAAGGTGTAGCTACAGAACATCCTAGTCAAGTTGAAGGCTTTTCCTTTTTTCTAAGTAAGCGGGGACGTTTTCTTTTACAATTACTTTTAAGTGCAAAGAAAATTGCTAATGTGACAACCCAACACCTGACGCTGACAAACGAGTTTCAAAAATATATACTTTTATGCTGATCCTCTGACAATGCTGAAGATAGTATTCAATTACTAACTTGGCCTGTCCTTTTCTGACAACTGGTCTAAACTAGTTGAAAAATTGGTCACGGAGCACTAGGAAAGCTTGTAAACCATCAGACATCACATGGCTAAAAAGTGTATTTTGTGGGAAAGAAGATTTTTAAAAATTCCCTCTCCTGATCACTGTCCGGTGATCTTTACTGGAAAATACATGCAAGTGGACCTACCCAAAGTTGAAGTCTGCTACAGATTGGTTTTATTTCTTTGAGCCACTTAAGCAGTTGTTCTGTGCCATTATACATTGTCTGTGTTTTTGAAAGATGAAATCAACTTTGGCGACTCCTCCCAAAAAAAAAAAAAATTTTTTTTTTTTTTTAAAAAAAACTAAAACAGCCACATTACAATTCACCATTAAAAATGAAACTTTTATTGCCAGCGAAAGGAACCATGCTTGACCCTTAGTGACTTCCAGTTAATCTGATATACGGATTCTGTCAAACAGCAGAAACATCATCTCCTGAACTCCTCATTGTGTATTCAACTTGGATCACAAGTAAAAAGCATGCATCTTATTTAACATAATTTTGGACCTATATTCCTATCATGGATCATTTCCTAAACATAAGTTGTGTAGAAATGATGAATGTTATCAATGGCTTTTATTCTTTCCCATTTGTAAGCTCTTGCTGTTGCATTATGCTATGCTGGCTGAAATAGCCGTCAATCATAAATTCTGAAATGTTTGATTCGTTCCTGCAAAAAGACAGTATTTTAACAAATAGGTCAAACAGGTTTCTCCAAGCGGAAAACCCATATGAAGGAAATAATCTTGTCTCATGTCCTGGCTTTGTAAATAACACAATCATGAATTCGGTCATGCAATTTTGTACTGTTATCATTTCACACACTGACCATTTTTTAAAAAAACGTGAAATTTGCAGGGGAGGTCTGCAAATATGAATTGTGCAGTCAATGATTTGACAGGAATTGGTCAACTGTATAATAACTAAATTAGCTATCAGTTTGCACATTAAGTTGCATAAATTTTTTTAAACAATTATTTGCCCGTTAGGCAGAAAAGTTCACTTTTGTTTCCTCCCTTTTACTAATCATTGAAGAGTGCATCATGTGCGGGCAGCACGGTGGCCTAGTGGTTAGCACAACTGCCTCACGGCGCTGAGGTCCCAGGTTCGATCCCGGCTCTGGGTCACTGTCCGTGTAGAGTTTGCACATTCTCCCCGTGTCTGCGTGGGTTTCGCCCCCACAACCCAAAAATGTGCAGAGTAGGTGGATTGGCCAGGCTAAATTGCCCCTTAATTGGAAAAAATAATTGGGTAATCTAAATTTATAAAAAAATAAAAAAAAAGAGTGCATCATGTAATGAAATTCTGGTCTTATCATGCCTGCAGCTAGCTCACGTGATATTTATCTGCCTCACCTCCCTGCAGAATAGTGAAAATATCTCAATTACTTTTCCGTACTGACTGTATTTCATTAAGCAGCAACTGCACAAATTAATTCAAATTGTGGTGGCTGAGACTCCATTCGTTTGCTGGTATTTTCCCTCCAAATGCAATGGTGTTGACTTAGTTGTCTATTGGAGCTGGACAGGAACATCATTATTTGATTTGGCTTTTGAAAGCTGACTGAAATGTACTCGAATTGGAAGGTTTAACACACAATAGGCAAAAATTAAAACTGGATTTTACAAATCAGTTCAAATAAGATGCTATGTCAGGTCATTAAAGCGCATATTTAAAATCCTCCACTTCAGCGAGATGACTAAGAGTAAGGCAATTGGGATACATAATTCTGCTAAGGGCACAATGGGTGACAGCCTGCACTTGCATGAAACAGTAGAGTGTGAACAAATGTCTAGAAAATTCAAATTATAACACTTGCCTTTTGTTGCATACCTAGAGCACATCACTTCTTTCAGTAAAGAATGATGAACCTGTATTTAAAGAGCACCTTTAGTGACCTCGAATGTCACAAAACTTTTCACATCCACTTGTGGAGAGTGAAATGACTGTTTTGAAATCACAAGAGTAACATTTTGACTGTTAACACCATATTATCTGCTGAAAGTGTGGCATAGTATGCCATGCCTCTCTCCATTGTATAGTGAGGCGTGTGTTCAATGACAGATGTATATTTAGTTGTACCCCACTAATGCTATAGCTTTAATAAATTGAATGAAGATTTGTAAAAATTAATATACTTCATATTATGGATTTTCTTGTTTCAACTGATATGCCAGGGCACAATTAAAACCTAATAGAGTGCACCAAATCATTAGGGACAACAAAGGTTCAAAATATCCCTCAACTCTATACTTTTAAACTGGTATGACAAAAGCATGGTGGAGTAACAAAGTCATACACAGAAGTACTGTACTACTAAATTAAATATCAGGTGAAAATGTTTTGACATGAGATAAAGGCATTGATAATCATAGACCAAAACAATTGGCAAACTTGCATTATATAGACTAAGTGCTACAGAAAGCAAATATTTTCCTACAAATCTCCCCAAAAAAGGTTTTAAATATCGATAAAGGCCATTTCATCCAGTTAAAGGATTTGATTACTTGTGGTTCTTGTATTGCCATGGTTAGTACTTCACATCACAATGATTTTGTAATGTTCAACAGGTAGATACAAAATATTGCCAAATAGGCCTGCTTAATGAATGAAATTTAGAGTACCCAATTGTTACTTTTTTTTTTCCAATTAAGGGGCAATTTAGCGTGGCTAATCCACCTACCCTGCACATCTTTGGGGTGAGCCCTACACAGACACGGGGATAATGTGCAAACTCCACACAGACGGTGACCAACGGCCGGGATTGAACAGGGGTCCTAGGCGCCATGAGGCATCAGTGCTAACCACTGCTCCACCCTTTAGTGTATATTTTAATGTGCTGATATCTGTACTATATATTTAGATGGCCACTTTATGGAGGCAACTATTAAAATGGCAATAAAAGATAACTTCAACAAAAGTAACAATACATTTGTGAATAATCACAAAATAATGGGTGCCGGCTCATTGGTCTAGGTATGATTCTTGCTTTGGGCCGGCACGGTAGCACAATGGTTAGCACGGTCGCTTCACAGTGCCAGTGACCCAGGTTCAATTCCCGGCTTGGGTCACTGACTGTGCAGAGTCTGCATGTTCTCGCCACCCGTGTTTGCACGTGTTTCCTCCGGGTGCTCTGGTTTCCTCCCACAAGTCCCGAAAGACTGCTTGCGAGGTGAACTGGACATTCTGAATTCTCCCTCAATGTACCCGAACAGGTGCCGTAGTGTGGCGACGAAGGGATTTTCACAGTAACTTCATTGCAGTGTTAATGTAAGCCTACTTGTGACACTAATAAAGATTATTAATTCTAATTCCATCTATGAATAATGTAATTAAGAACTATAAGAATACTCAGGTTGTTTCAATTTGGCACAGTAAAACAAAAACGTTGTACTGAAAGAATGAAAGATGAATACCATTGATTGAACATAGTTACCATGCTTTCAAGATGATGTTGGCAGGTTATAGTAAAGTACAAGCTAACAAAAGACAGCACCAATTGTTATTAGTGCCTCAACCACAGTTCATTGTTCTCAAATGCAACTGGGTGTTCATATCATTAATAAAAATATATCTTAGCGTGTTTTTGTTGGGGATTGTTAAGGCAGTAATGAGCAAATGAACATTAAAGGAAAAAAATCAACAGCATCCAATGCATTTTAAAAATGTTGTGCTTGGCTGTACTAGAAAAACACTGGATTCAGAAGAGAGAGGACCCCAAAGAATTTCCTGTGAAATTTCAAACAAAAAAAAGCCAAATTATAGAAAGGAAGGTCACCAGCCAAAAACTGAACCAACTTTAAAAAACTACAAGAAAAATATAATGGACTGAATTCAATTACAAATAGGCAATTTGGCCTTTTTGTTTCATTAGATAATGTGATAGATGAAATGCATGTCAAAGCAAATACCGTATGGGAAGGCTCAAATGAGAAGATCCTGGAGGCTTGAGAGAAGCTGCAGCACTGAAGACTGTGATGATGGTCCTGGCACTAGCATAAACATTGTGTAAAAGGAAGAGTGTTTGGTCAACTGGCAAAGGAAATTTCAAAGATTTACTAACCCAAACAAAGCCGAGAACACCGGTTTAAATATTAAAATTGTTTTGGCCTGTGAAGTCTCATAACAAGCGGAATGAAAAAAGCCTTACCTAGGCTATATTAATTGGTTCCACCACCACACATCTCCCCCGTCCCCTCCCCACCAACCCCACAATGCACAGCTGCAAAAGTACTAGTATTTTAGGGGAGTTAAAGCAGAGCTGTTCCACACAAGCCAATCTGCCATATAGAGTAGAACATTGCAAATTCTGAGTTTCTTTTCAGTGCAAGGCAGAATTCCTTCACTTTCAAAATAAATTACTACTTGTAACTACTGAAAAGGCCCACCCCTCCCCCGCTCCCATATACAAATCCAGCCTTTTCTGGTTATGTAACAGACTGGAACTAAACCATTACTTCCTCCCATGCAAAACAAAGACAAAAGATAACTAAAAATGGCCACAATTGTTACTTACCAGGGAGCTGAAGTAATAAAATGTATATGTTCCTCTAGATGAGAATGGGTTAAGTCCTGTGAATGTCACATTAACGCTCAACCACATTAAGCGGTCTTCATTTGACTTAACAGCCATTTTTCACAGTCCCAAATGCTAAGTAGGTTCTGAACCTCCATTTAGCAGCCATTTTGGTCCTTCTGAAGGGTGACCATTTTATACAGGTTCCAGTGCACTAAATATAAAACAGTTGTTTTTCAAGAAATATAGCACTTAATTTAAGGAGACACACACAGCAAAACACGAATCACTTACATTTACATTACATTTTTCAATTTGTTTGTGCCTAAAATTTGCATTACAAATATCTATATGGGGGGGGAAAGAGAAAGAGTGTAAAAGAGAGAAAAACTCTTTGTTTAGAGATAAAGATTTTTTTTTTTTTTAATTCTGCTTACCTGACATTAAAAGTTGATATGTGATATCTGCACTTCCACAAATAAACCACAGGAACTTGCCCCAAGGCAATTTAGCAAGAGGGAACAGCCACAACAATCGTCAGCCATTTTGAGGTTGCAGAGGCACGAGTAGTTAAGATTACTGTAGCTTCCTCTCACCTCAAACAAAACAGTTACTTCTCTATAGAGAACAGATAGAACATGGTTTCCTGCCTGCAGTACCACTGTACAATGATTTACTTTAGCTGGGGTGTGGGTGTGTTATGTTTGACTGTGTGCGCATGTGTGTGTGTGTGTGTGTATATATAAATGTGTGCACAATATTCCTTGCCTGCTACAGTCAGATAGCTGCAAGCGCACAACCACATTAGCAACAACAACAGGACTTACCAGCAGACAGAAAGCTCTGATTGTTGGGTATGCAACTACAGTATAGCAGATGTGTCTGGAGGCGGCCCCTCACTGACGTCAACTGCCTGTCAGTCACACTAGGCAATTAGCAAGCAGGATTCGACTGTGCAAGTTTGCTTGCTGCTTCCTCGGAATCCAGGCCAGAGATTCCAGGCTGCCAGAGCAAGCCAGACGGAACCGGCAGGCACCAGAGGGAGGGGGGGGGGGGAAGGGAAAAAAGACAAAAGGAGCCCCAGTTCAAGAACATATAGAAGGAAATTGCCAGAATGCAAGATCTGTCTCCTAGTCTAAACCCTGAAACCCATTATTTGAATTTATGCCCCACTCAATACACGCGTGACTCCTTTTTCCAGAAGAACTGTAAATCACTCCTTCCCCCCCCAGGCAAAATACATACTCAGGAAACATATTAGTCCTACGTGTAATAAGGTATTTTAGATTTTACTCCACTCATTTTTTTACAGCACTGAAAATATCCAACAACTCAAATTTAAATAATATTAGGCTTTCATTACCATACATCTAAGATTATTTGCTTTATGGAAACTAGAAATGTTCCCTCCTCTTTGTTCCATTTCCTCACTTACTATGTTAAGTACACAGCCAGCAGCACAATCTGCTTTTCATTTCACTGGATTTCACTGGCGAGAAAGATCTAGGTGACTCACGCTCACAGCACCTGCCAGTTATAACACATCTTTGCAATTGTGAAATAAAGAGCAGACTGGTCACCATGCATTATCCTCAATAATCGCATGTGTTTTATATGTGCCATATGGACATATACGCATAGCTCCAACTTGTTTTTTTTTTAATGTTAGTTTTGCTTCAGACCTAGTTATTACTCCAAAAAGGAAATGACTGTATCAAACACCGCACTGTAGCAAACACGACATAGGAGATTCAATGTTACATTGTGAAACTGTAAACCAAATGAGACAGGTATAGAGAACAAAACACCGAACATCAGTGAATAAAATTTGGGAGACATATATTAAGAACTGGAGGGACTTGCAAGGTCAAATGAAGGACAACATTGAAGGACTTGTGACGTTTGCCACTTGCACGCGGTAAATTAACTTTAACCCACTGAAATAATCATGCCAATGCAGCTAAATTGATCATATGCAAAATTCCTTCAGATGATCAAAAATAAATTAATTGGAAAGATTGATTTTTTTGGAGTTTGTGTGGTGGTGGTGGTTGGGGGGGGGGGGGGGGTGGCGGTGCGGGGGCGATAGAGAAATTGCCTGTTAAAATGGATCCCCGTAAGAAAAAACAATGCATACAAAATCATTACTCACGACAGTCTGCAAGAAGTCTTTTTATTCCTTGCCTCCTGGAGGTTATAAAACAGCTTTCCAAACACTGAAAACTGTGATAGAGATATTTTTGCTTCAGGTTTTCTGAGAAAATACCTACTCATGGCTTCACAGCAGCTTTCCCCACCCCTACCAGGAGCAAGAATAGGTAAAATTCAAATCTAGTTTTGAATAGCCCATTAAAGAAAAACAAATTTAAATAGAGGTATGTTAGATGTTCAAACCTAAAAATGTCTAAAAAAACAAGATCCTTCATTATGAAGAACATCACTCTACATTTGTATTACACAATTAGCAGCCCTCTGTACGATACTCTCAGAATATAAGCAGAGCTCCTCCTGCACTTTTTGTGAGTAAGAGACTGGATTAATTAAGAAAAGCAGATCGAGAAAGAAAGTATCTGGAGTTCTAAGAGATCTCTGATCACATGATTCCAGCTGCTGGGCTCCCTGCATAATGGAGGAAGCCAGAGTCCCAGCAGAATTCACAAAATGGCTGCCTTAGCTGCTGTTATTTCAGGAGCTCATGTCAGTGGGAACTGGCCCAAACCACTTTTCAATTTACTCCTGGATTTATTGAGTACTTTGGAAAATCTTGTTCTACCCAAACATTGCTATTCCAAAAACTGGTGTACATTGTTTTTCCATAGTTAAAAACACAAATTGAATGCACTGCATGTGTACTTAACTAACATATTAATTAATTTCCCACAAAATGTCAGGAGATGCCAGAGCAGGATGAGCTCTATATCATTTTGAGGCAGAATTAAAATATTCTGGCTAATATCCATCACTCCATAACAGAGAAATTTTATAAAATAAACTCAGTGTGCCAAGTATCAGCGATTTTAATTGCACTAAAAAAGGTTTTAAAAATCTCCAGTTTACCATTTACTTTTTAAAAATTTTTTAGAGTACCCAATTATTTTTATTCCCCAATTAAGGAACAATTTAACATGGTGAATCCACCTACGCTGCAAATCTTTGGTTGTGGGGGTGAAACGCATGCAGACACTGGGAGAATGTGCAAACTCCACATGGACAGTCACCCAGTGTTGCGACAGAATCCAGGGCCTCAACGCAGTCAGGCAGTAGTGCTAACCGCTGCGCCACCGTGCCGCACCCAGTTTACCATTACAGAAAAAAATTAGGTTCAATTCACTATGGCACAGGTGTTAAACAAGATGCCAAGACAAATGTATTATTTAAATAGTTGTTCTCTTCTCTTGTTCCAGTTACTGAATGCAAATACCAAAATACTCAAACCCAACAAGAGGGATTACAGGAATAACATAAACCCATGAACTCACCCAGAGGCACTAGCAAGTGGAGTTTTCATATGGAATAGCCAAATATTAATCAAAGGGTGTCTTAAAATGAATATAATTAAGATTGAAACAACAGAAGAACTTCTACATCACTATATTGCACCGCCACTTGATTATGTTGAGTAGATACCTTCAGAGTGTACCATTTGTATAATTATTTGAGTGGGGTTGGGCAGCACCGTGGCACAGTGGGTTAGCCCTGCTGCCTCATGGCACCGAGGTCCCAGGTTCGATCCCGGCTCTGGGTCACTGTCTGTGTGGAGTTTGCACACATTCTCCCCGTTTGCGCTTGGGTTTCACCCCCACAACCTAAAAGATGTGCAAGCTAGGTGGATTGGCCATGTTAAATTGCCCCATAATTGGAAAAAATGAATTTGGTCCACTAAATAAATAAATAATTATTTGAGTGGGGTTCAGCCGTAGGGGGTGTTGGCGAAAGAAGGAAAAATATTGAAAAATCCTGGCTTCCAAACAAATGCAGTACAATTTAAAAGACCGCAAAGGCTCCCTACTGTACTATGATCAATAGTTACGGTGCATTTGCATTGCACGAGATCCACATCAGTGTGATTGATTCTAGGAACTTGGGCTTTGTGCAGCAGGCTGCTGAGAATTACCAAGATTGAAGATCAGTCAGCAGGCTGCTGAGAATTAACAAGATTGAAAATCGGTTTCAAAACAGGTTAGCTCACAGGCAGCATGGTGGCGCAGTGGTTAGCACTGCTGCCTCAGAGCTCTGAGGTCTTGGGTTTGATCCCGGGCCACTGTCCATGTGGTTTGCACATTCTCCCAGTGTCTGTGTGGGTCTCACCCCCACAATCCCAAGAAATGTGCACCGTAGGTGAATTTGCCACACTAAATTAAAAATCTTTTAATTGGATACTCTAAATTTATATGAAAAAGAACAGGTTAGCTCAGGAACCACGAACACAGGAATCTTTTCATTCATTTTGGGGACCTCGAGCCATATTTAAAAGCAAATGGAACAGTGGGGGTGGCGGAGAAAGAGACACTGATCCAGTTATTGACCCAGTTTTAAAGCCAATTTGAAGCGTCCCTCATCAACTGGCAAGTCATAATCTGTATGCAGCATCTTCCCCCCCCCCACCACGAAAGGGCATCCTTGCAGCATTTTTCTCTAACAGAGGACTTTTTTCATTCGCAATAGGAACTATTACAACTGGAATTAAAAGTTGTACTGCTGAAGCCATGCAACCTAAACAGATGAAAATAAATTATAATCCACAGCATGGAAACCAGCCATTGAGACCAACTAGTAAATGCCAGTGATGATGCTGCAACCAACTCTCTGCTCGCTCGGTAAACGCCAATGTCGGTGCTGCAGCCAAGAAGTCTCTGCCCACCCTAGTTACCCCCAAACCATTTATTCTTTCTTGTTCATCGATGAGTCAAAACTCCCCATAATATTCAAAACATTCAAGTAGCAGCAGGTTCCATGTTCTCCACACAAGTCCACAACAAATCTTGCTAAATTCTCTATTTGTTTTTGTTTTGTGATTTATAGTTCTGAACACATCCACAAAAGGAAAGGTTTCTCCATATCTACCTCATTGCATTGTTTCAAAATTTCACCCCTAGCCAAGCTGTTCCATTACAACTACAACACAGACAATGTGGAAAGTTGCCCAGTTGTGCCCTGTACACAAGAAACAGGACAAATCCAGCCCAGCCAATTACGGCCCTCTCAGTCTACTCTCCATCATCAGCAAAGTGATGGAAGAAGTCATCAACAGTGCTATCAAGTGGCACTTACTCAGCAATAACCTGCTCACCAATGCTCAGTTTGGGTTCCGCTGGGGTCACTCAGCTCCTGACCACATTTCAGCCTTGGTTCAAACATGGATACAGAGCTGAATGCTAAGAGGTGAGTTGAGAGCGACTGCCCTTGACATCAAGGCAGCATCTAACAGAGTATGGCATCAATGAACCCTAGCTAAACTGTAGTCAATGGAAATCAGGGGAGGAAACTCTCCACTGGTTGGAGTCATACCTGGCACAGAAGAAGATGGTTGTGGTGGTTGGAGATCAATCATCTCAACACCAGGACATCACTTGAGGAGTTCATCAGGGTAGTGTCCCAGGCCCAACCATCTCCAGCTGCTTAATCAGTGACCTCCCTTCCATCAGAAGGTCAGAAGTGGGGATATTTGACTGCACAATGTTCAGCAGCATTTGCGACTCCTCAGATAATTAAGCAGTCCATGTCCAAATGCAGCAAGGTCTGGACAATATCAATGCTTGGGCTGACAAGTGGCAAGTTACATTCATGCCGCACAAGTGCCAGGCAATGACCATCTCCTACAAGAGAAGATCTAACCATCGCCCTTTGATATTCAATAGCTGAATCCCCCACAATCAACATCCTGGGGGTTACCATTGAGCATCGCCTACAAGAGAGGATCTAACCACCCCATGATGTTCAATGGCATTACTATCACTGAATCCCCACAATCGACATCCTGAGGGTTACCGTTGATCAGAAACTGAACTGGGCCAGCCACATTAATACTGTGGCTACCAGGGCAGGTCAAAAACTAGGAATCCTACAATGGATAGACCCCTCCAAAGCCTGTCCACCATCTACAAAGCACAAGTCAGGAGTGTGATGGAATAATCTCCATTTGCCTGGATGAGTGCAGCTCCAACAACACTCAAGAAGCTCAACACCATCCCGGTCAAAGCAGCCCGCTTGATTCCTCCTTCTTCCACAAACATTCAAACCCTCCACCACTAACAAATAGTGACAACCATGTGTACCATCTACGGGATGCACTGCAGTAACTCACCAAGGTTTCTCAGACAACACCTTCCAAACCCACAAAAACTACCATCTAAAAGGACAAAAGCATTAGATACCTGGGAACCCCACCACCTGGAGTCCCACTACCACCCTGACTTGAAAATATATCGCCACGCCTTCACTGTCGCTAAGGCAACATCCTGGAACTCTCTCACTAACAGTATAGTGGGCGTCCCTACACCTCAAGGACTGCAGCGGTTCAAGAAGGCAATTCACCGCCTTCTGAAGGGCAACTAGGGATGGGCAATAAATGCTGGCCTAACCAACGATGCCCACATCCTGTAAATGAATTTTTTTTAAAAGACATCTGCCAGGACTCCTTAAGTCATCTCTTTTCCAGATGGTGGGAGGGGGAAAGGAGGGAGAGGGAAAACAAATATCATCTTAATTCTCGCCATCTCTTTGTAGATCTGGTCTGCAATTCTGTTTCCGTTGCCTCACTGCCCTATTTTGTAGCATGGAGACCAGACTGCACACAAATATTCCAAGTTTAGATTAACCAACCAAGATTCTGTACAAGTTTACTTCCTTACTTTTGAATTCTATTCTTGTAGAAAGGAACTCTAGTATTTTGCTTGGACTATGAACTAGCAACAAGTGTTGATACTTTTAGCGAATTTTGATCTGCATTTCCAGATTTCTTCTATCCCCTTTATTTTTGTCTTCTGAAGAATAACCACTCTCGTTATTCCTCATATCAAAATGAACCACCTCGCACTTCTTTTTGAATTTAATTACCATTTATCCACCCACTCTCAAATCCATATATGTATTTCTGTATATTGGTGTAGTCCACATTAACCATATACACTTCTTTGACATCACTCCAAGTTCAATGCCATATATGCATCATTTGCGTACATAGATCATACATACAGTACAGAGGGAGGCCATTCAGCCCATCGAGTCTGCACCGATCCACTTAATGCTGAAACTATCCCTGCAGAACACTAATAAAAGCAAAATGCTAGGAATTGACGAGAAACATTGGGCAGGATTTACCGGCTGTTCACGGCGGCGCACGAGTTTCCCTGCAACGAGGAGCGCTGTCACTGGGAAGTCCCGTTGACAATGGCGCTGGCAGGCCGCCTCCGAAAAACACGCGGCAGGATCGTCGGTAAAGCCCGCCCACCAACACTGTTTTTCTCTCCACAGATTTTGTATTACCTATTTCCAGCATTTTCTGTTTTTAATCCCAGTAAACCACCACTTCCAATCAATCCAAGAAGCTTCCATTAACACTAAATTGGTTTTCAATTTTGTAGCCATCTTTCAAACCCATCTTCTAACTGGGTCCTGACTCCACATGCACTGGACAAATAAAATAGTAAGCCATTCAGACCACAGTTCAATAGTGGTCTGCACTTCATTTACTTCTACCCTGTCCCAATTCAGTTTGAGCTATTACTGGCACTGGCAGTCCAACATTTTAGCGAAAACAAGGATCAGTAGTGGTTCCCACTTCCAATCACTAGCCACTATCTTCCTGAAAGAATACAGGTTCGGATATGGTTGAGCAACAGCGTATGCTGTTTGACTTTGATAAACAACTGTCACATCCGCAGAGGTACTGGAGGGCAGCTTGCACCAGAACGATTTAAGGCAACTCACTGCTGGAGTACGAGGAGAGTTGAGGAAAAACTCGCACAAGTTCCTGCTTATGACTGCTGTCCAATGACCACTGTTGCAAAATGTAAAACGCGTGGATACTGAACAAAACAGAATTATATTTATTAGTCTCCTGGAATTCAATAAAGCAAGATAAAGTCACCATTGTCCCAGATGATTATAGGCTGCTTCCTCCTTTTGAGGGGAGAGCTGACTGGTGGTGATTTAACCCGAGGATCACCACACTTCAGGCGAGGGACAAGGTTGAGAAGGCGGGCATTCATGAATACCTCAAGGAATTAAATAGTCTACTACTTAACTGACCCAATTCTCAGTTGGTGAACAACTTGTCCCAGTTGCGAATTAGTACTTGGTTAAATGTTACAAGTCTGCTGGCATTCCTCGGACCACAACCAACAATCACCATTAAACAAGGGTGGGAATTGCAGTGAACAATATTGTATCAAAGGATTCTCAAATTAAGGCTCACAAAACTCAGTCTGGTCTTGGTTACTTCCACTGGCTCATTAGTTTATTTTTAAACCCCTCTCTTGGCTCCTGCAGTGGTTTTTTTTCTTCCAAAGTACAACTGTAATACTGGAAAAAGTCCTTGTGTTGAAATAGTGCTTGATTGCAACTCAGAAGGACTGGGCATGTATTAAATTAATTATTTGCAAGAAGATTTGGTAACCATTATATAAAATCAGAGAAATTGTTCAAAAGTACGATGAATGACCAGTTAACTTATCTTCTGGTTATTTTTGACACTGTACTTGTGTTACCCAGGATACCGGGATAACTACCTGTGTTCCAAAAGAGGCCACTTAATTTCAAGTTCACCTATCAAAACCATCGGACATACCCATAACCGTCACAGCTTCCAAAGCCAGATCGGCTTACCTGAAAAGATGAACCCTCGGAAGGCGATGGGTCGGGATGGGGTCGCTGGTCGTGCACTCCGATCCCGGGCAGACCTCTTCAACCTCTCCCTACTCTGTTCAGAGGTCCTCACCTGCTTCAAAAAGTCCACCATCATACCGGTGCCAAAGAACCAGGCTACTGGTGGCCTTGTCATCGATCGTAATGAAGTGCTTCAAGAGATTGGTCATGAGGCACATCAACTCCATACTCCCAGAATGCCCAGATCCACTGCAATTCGCATCCCGCTGCACCTGGTCCACAGCAGATGCCATCTCCCTTGCCCTACATTCATGCCTGGAGCATCCCGACAACAAAGACTCCTACATCAGACTCCTCTTTATTGACTAAAGCTCTGCCTTCAACACCATGATCCCAATCAAGCTCATATCAAAGCTCCAAAACTTAAGACTTGGCTCCTCACTCTGCAACTGGATCCTCAACTTTCTGACCCATAGACCACAATCAGTAAGAATAAACAACAATATCGCCTCCATGATAGTCATCAATACTGGGGCCCCGCAAGGCTGTGCAGTTAACCTTCTACTATACCCACATACACCCACAAATGCGTGATAAAATTTGGCTCCAACTCCATCTACAAGTTTGTTGACGACACGACCATAGTGGGTCGGATCTCGAACAACGATGAGTCAGAATACAGGAGGGAGATATAGAACCTCGTGGAGTGGTGTAACAGCAATAATCTCTCCCTCAATGCCATCAAAACTAAAGAGACTTCAAGAAGCAAAGTATTGTGCACACCCCTGTCTGCATCAACAGGGCCGAGGTGGAGATGGTTAACAGCTTCAAATTCCTAGGTGTGCACACCACCAGAAATCTGACCCGGTCCACCCATGTCGATGCTACTCCCAAAAAAGCACAACAGTACCTATGTTTCCTCAGGAAACTACGGAATTTCCATGTCCACATTGACTCTTACCAATTTTACAGGAGCACCATAGAAAGCATCCCATGTGGCTGCAACACAGCCTGGTATGGCAACTGTTCGGCCCAAGCCCGCAAGAAACTTCAGAGAGTCGTGAACACCGCCCAGTCCATCACACAAATCCGCGTCCCATCCATCTGGCACGTTTCCTGGTTCTACTTTGGTACTCTATCTACACCTCCCGCAGCCTTGAGAAAGCAGGCAGCATAATCAAAGACCCCTCCCACCCGGTTTACTCTTCTAACTTCTTCCATCGGGCAGTAGATACAAAAGTCTGAGTACACGCACAAACAGATTCAAAAACAGCTGCTTTCCCACTGTTACCAGACTCCTAAATGACACTCTTATGGAACAATCTGATTAATACTGGACTCCCTGTATGCTTCACCCGATGCTGGTGTCTAGGTATTTACATTGCGTACCTTGTGTTGCCCTATTATGTATTTTCTTTTCATGTACTAAATGATCTGTTTGAGCTGCATGCAGAAAAATGCTTTTCACTGTCACTCGGTACACATGACAATAAACAAATCAAATCCAATCTAAATGACTGGAACAAAAGTGAATCACTCAACAATGCAGCACTTCCTTAGCACTGCAGCCAGCCTCCCTCTGGTGCTCAAGGCCTGAAGTATGGCTTCAAATAAACAAACTTTTGACTCACAGAAGCGGGGATATCAACTGATGCCGTGGAATGAGCAGGAGGGCTTTGGAAAATGGATATAGACGAGTGCATAAATCTACAGAATATCCTTCATCAATAAATGTGAAAAGAACACATCCAAAAACCTCACTTTCTGAACCTCAAGTGCTACCAAGAAATGCAGAATTCACTTCTAAACAGTTCAATCATGTCCTTCGTCCTTCATTTGTTGGCTACACTCCATTCAACACCATGGGAAAGTAACCAGAAAACGACCATCCAGCCAACGCAGCTCACTCCATCATCAAGTGTACGATTAACTATTTGCTTACCAAGACTCCAATCACCCTTCATAATCAAAGGATTTCAAACTGCTGCATAAAATCAGGTCTAACCTGTTGAAACACCAGTAAACCATCAGCAGATAATCCTGAAGATTGTGGCGATAAATTAAAATAGCAGGACAGGACTTCCTTTCCCAGATTTCAGTCAAGGTTTGAATATTCAAGTTATTCCCCGTAGCAGAGCAATTAGCTTTCAGAGCTTTTGGAAGCATCTCCACGTGAAACTTCTAAAAATTATTGCACGATAATTTTCAACCAAGTGTTTTTGTTACGAGTGTTCAAGGATAGCCCCATGAACTAATTTCATACCACAAGTCAAATCAAAAGTAATTCTGCAGTGCTTGCAGCATTTGTGCATCACAAAGAAAACCTCAAGCAACTAAAATGGGAGGAATTTGGGGTGGTTGGGAAACTCCCCAAGTAGGCAAACTATTTAATTTGGATAGGAAGGATTAGGATACAGAAAATTCACTACCTTGCCCCCAAGGTTAGAACAGCCATTTCTCTACTGTGATGAAAAACTGTTACATTGGGAACATCTGGTACTTTAATGTTGCAATAAGTGTTACAATTTTCTTTTTAAAAAAGGGGGTGGGGGGATCTCAGTGGAATCACTAACCTAATGATACTCCGACAGAGACTACGGTGGCTATCCTGGGGAACAACTACTACGACAAATATCACCTCTGTCAGTTATATTTGAAGGAAAGCTATCACCATCAGAATTTCAGCTGCGAAACGGTCAGCTTGTTTGGGGATACATGCCTTTTGCAGGGTAACATTCAAGCCTTTGGAGTTTTGGGCACTCCGTTTCAGCTCGTCACCACCTTTGGACATAATGGACTTATCCTACATGTGACCTAAATTGCAACAGAATATTCACCACCGATTATCATCAGGCAACCTTGGAAGAAAGTAACATTTAACTTTGTATCCACTATAACATATGTGGACTTTGAATTGATTGTTTAATTGAAATACAAAAATAAGTGGAAATAATTTTCATGAGGTTATTTGGTGATCTCTGTTCTTTATTTGTTGATTCCCAATGTGGATTGTAGTCGGCTGTGTGGAGTTACAGTGCTGTTGCAGGAATTTTCATTGAACAGGCGACTGACTATAGGAAATTCTTAACCAAAACAATTTAAAAAAACAGTAGTCATTCTAAATTTGTTTGATTCGATAAACTTCTGAATCATTGATAATTACATTACAGTAACGATGTAAGAGTGATGGGTTCAGAGCATAGTTAGTGAAACAGCATGTTGGACTAAGTGTGTTTTTCTGCATTGGTAGTGCATGAATGCATATTGTAATAGCAACTGCTAACAATTGCTTTCATTATACAGCTCTTTATAAGGAAGGAACAAGATCAGCATTATGCCTCCTCCACAGTAATCCATCCAAAACTGATCGTTGGAAAAGTCATGTCATATAATGTATTTCAAGGGTATTGTGGACATTGTGGATTTGAGATCATTGTGCCTTAATAATCAACCGTACACAAAACAAGTGTCAACAATGCTGGTTCTCCACCAGACGTTGTTGCGCTCCTTCTTGTAAACATATAAACAGCAACTGCAGTTAATTCCATGGCATGAATTGGGGGGCGGGGGAGAGAAACAGAGGGTGGAAGGATATATAATTATAATAATCTTTATTAGTGTCACAAGTAAGCTTACATTAACACTGAAATAGATTGCTGTGAAAATCTATCAGGTAACCTTATGTTCATTCCTTCATTCTGCTGAAATCAGGCCCTTTTTCTGGAGTGCATGCTCGTTTTTTTTTGCCCAAAATAACAGTAACCAACACTTCCCAAGTTCTGATAAAAGGTCATGCATGGTTAACGGTTTTTCTCTCCAAAGGTGCTGCCAGACAAGCTGACTATTGCCAGCAAGTTCGGTTTTATTTGCAGGACTTTACCTGTTTTATTATTAGAGAAGTAAGGTTTGGAGACCAGGAAGGAAGCTTTGTTTGTGGAAGCTGAACTTGGTCACGCATACAAAAAAGAAATATTCAAACTTTGAAAGAAAGTAGAGGTGAGCCATAGAGGATCATCCCCAGAGCCGAGTCTGGGTTGTAAAGAAATGCTGCAGAAATTTGGTTCTTGTGACGAAGGACACAGGGAGGTAATAATAGTATGTTAAGTAATTTAAAACTGTATGGGAGAGGTCACAGGCTAAAAAAAAACTGTGAAGCAGTAAATTGTTGACTGATATAAACGTACGGTATGGAGAGATAAAGTGAACTTGGAAATCAATTAAGAACCAACTGGGTGCACTGGACACTTTAGGCTCATTCTCAGTGGATGAATCATGAGCCAAAATTGTTTTCCTCACTTGTGATCTCAAATAATTTTAATTTTAAAAATAAATCAATGTAGAGGTGAGCTTCAATTGTTGCCAGATTGGCTGAATTTTTTTCTAGAATTCATAGAATCCCTAGTGTAGGAGGCCACTCGGCCCATTGAGTATGCACCAACCCTCCAAAAGAGCGTACTTTCTAGCCCCACGCTCCCTCCCTATCCCCATAACCCAGCCTAACTGTTGGGCAGTAAACGGGTGATTTAACATGGTCAACCTGCACATCTTTTGATTGTAGGAGGAAATTGGAGCTCCCAGAGGAAAATCTACAGACATGGGGAGAACTTGCAAACTCCACATAGACAGTGAGCCAAAGTCAGAATCAAATCCGCGTCCCTGGTGCTAGAACAATGAGGCATCAGTGCTAGTCACTGTTACCTCAATGATCCCATATAATCTACGAGGTCTTAAACTATACATTTTAAAAAGGCCAACTAGTTCCCTCCAATTGTAGAAACAG
The DNA here is from genome assembly GCF_902713615.1 of Scyliorhinus canicula. Lineage (NCBI taxonomy): Eukaryota > Metazoa > Chordata > Chondrichthyes > Carcharhiniformes > Scyliorhinidae > Scyliorhinus > Scyliorhinus canicula. The sequence goes on from NC_052168.1 coordinate 15,885,466, forward strand.
AAGACACTAGGCAAGAGAATTTGCTTCCATGGCAGCACAGTGGCGCAGTGGTTAGAACTGCAGTATCACAGCGCTGAGGTCCCAGGTTCGATCCCGGTTCTGGGTCACTGTCTGTGTGGCATTTGCACATTCTCCCTATGTTTCACCCCCACAACCCAAAGATGTGCAGGGCAGGTGGATTGAACACGCTAAATTGCCCCTCAATTGGATACTCAATTGAGTACTCTAAATTTATAAAAAGAGAATTTGTTTCCATGATTTTCTGAAACTCAAACAAAATTAATGAGTGGGAAGCTTGACCTATGTGCACATCCAAACAAAATACAACAGGTCTTCCACATCACATGAGAGAGTGAAAGCTTGCATGATTACAGGTTCCAAATGATAGCAGAGAGCCAGGTTAATGTCCACTTGGAGCCAAAATGAAAAATACTCCCTAATCTACCCCACGACCACGCTTTCATATGAACCAGAACATCACAGTGCTTCTTTCAGGAGATTTCCTCCACAATTCAGCAAGAAAATAGTGACAACAAAAAGATTGATGCAAAACTCAGCAAGTATTCATAATCAAGGAGCATTTCCAATTTGCTAGTAAATCAAACGGCATTGGACCGTAGTGTTAATTGTATCATGGGCAATCTTTAGGTTTTCCTAGAATTTACCAAAATGGATTCTAGCTTTTCAAAATAGCTTGCACAGATCAATGGTTGATGCCCCAAATATGGCCATTCACTCTTGTGCAGAAATTTAATGCCGCACAGTTCAAAGTGCCAAAGCATCAGACAATCTGGTCAAGCAGATCTCAACATGACTCAACTCCTTCACATGAATCCAAGTAAACTGCGAGGAAAACAAGCGATGGGAAAGCATGCAGAGTGTTCAATCAAAATCTTCAGGTTTTGTGCAGAATCCCATATTAATGGGCAGGAAGCCACTCTACAAGCAACAATTTTTAAAATATTCATTCATACGATGGGGGGGTATTGTAGGCAAGGTCAACATGTATTGCTCATCCTCGATTTCTCTAAAGGTCAGGTTCTTGAACCACTGAAGTTCATCTGCTGTAAGTAGACCTACAGTGCTGTTAGGAGGTAATTCCAGGATTTTGACTCGGTGCCATAGTTCCAGGAAGGATAGTGCATGGCTTGTGAGGAGAACGTGCAGCTGGTGCTCCCATGTGAGTTTGCAAAATACTTTTGAAGAGGCCTTGATGAGATGCTACAGTGAATTTTGTAATTAGTGCAAACTTCTACCACTATGCAATGATAGAGGCAATGATTAACACGTTTGATCATGTGGGCTGCCTTTGTTCCAGATGATAGAGCTTCTGGAATGTTGTTGGAGCTACCTAATCCAGTCAAGTGGAAAGTATTCGATCACACTCGTGACTTGTGCATTCTGGATGGCAGACAGGCTTTGGAGGAGTCAGGTGATGAGTCACATGCCAATTAATTTCCACCTTCGGACCCACTTTTGTAGCCACAGTAATTATATGGCTGGTCCAGTTCAGTTTCTGGCCGATGATAATCTCCAACTGACAGTGGGCCATTAAACATCATGGGTATATGTTTAGATTCTCCCTTGCTGGAGGTGGGTTATGTCCTGGCACGAATGCTGGTTGCCACTTATCAGCCCAAACATCATCCAGATCTTCTTGATGCATGCTTCAGTATCTGGAGTGGTTGCAAATGATACTAAATACTGAAGTCAGCAAACATCACTATTTCTGACTTTATGATGGAGCGATCATTGATGAAGTAGCAGAAAATGGTTGAGCCTAGGACATTCTCCTGAGGAACCCCTGCAGCGATGTCCCGAGGTTGAGATGATTGAACTAAGAACCACATCCTTTGTGCTTGGTATGACTCGAACGAGTGGAAAGTCGGCCCTCCTGATTCCAATTTACTTGGGCTCGTTAATGCCACACTTGCTGCCTTGATGTCAAGTGCTGTCATTCTGACCTCACTTCTTCAATAAAGCTCTTTTGGCCATGTTTGTTAACTAACTATGGAAGCTGCTAATGCTTGCAGCAAATCTGTCAAATGAATAGAACCACATCTGATTGCAAGCAGGTGCCCTTCAAGGAGAAATCTTATGTCAACATAATTGGAATTTTCCTCCATTGATTACAATAGGCACATGTTCCAGCCATTTGATGGGTGATCCCATTCCCTTGATGCTGTAAACTGACTCAAGCCAGGTTTTCAGATATGTATAAAATGCAGTTCTTATTTGTTTACAAAGCCTGTCATTGTTGGCACGCAAAAGTCTGACCAAACAACTTGAACTTATATTGTATTTTAATATTGCGAAATATCGCAAGGTACTGTAGAGGAGCATTATCAAACAATTTGTGCCACTGAGCTACATTCAGAGATTTTGGTGCATGTAACCAAAAGACTGGTCAAAGAGTTGAGGAACATCTTTAAGGTGGAGGAGTTTAAGAAGGAAATTACAGATCTTATGGCCCATGCAGCTGATTTTCATACCGGTCATTTGGTCAGTGTACTTTCAACCCTTCTACAGCTGTAGTCAGTAAATCAATTGCAGTCAGGAAATCAATTGCTAAGTGCAGCAGAAGCCTCACTAACAGTACACAGCCAGACTGGGTAGCTGCAAATCAATCTGGGTACACATCATCCACCTTGTGTCTGGAGGAAAGAAAAGATGTTGGATGTAGTCTTCTACCTCACCCATTTATTTAAAATCATTTTTAACGAAAGGAGAAGTCTCTTAGAGCACAAACTTGGCATATTTCACCTAGTATTTGGAGACCAGTAGTTAGATACCATATAAACAATTTTTCAATTGCATGTCTTTAAGATATTACTGCAACAGCCGAGGGGTACTTTTCACTAATGCAACTGTAAATAGTAGGCACGTTCACAAGGTCAATAATGGATTTCTTGTTCATCGCTGGGTGCATAACAATCCTGGCTTTCACTTCAAAGCCCTCCACGCTACCAAATCTCATGGAGCCTGAAGATCTTTCTATTCTGTATCTTCTTTCTCAAAGATGGAAAAAATTGATTGCTATTGTGATTAGCCAATTGATTAGGCTGATTGACACGTTCATTAAATTTCTGCTCGCAGCTGATGCATCAACCAATAACCATGCCAGTACCATTAAAGCCCAATGGAAAAAAATCCTGCCTGGGCCAATGCCATAAGGGCAGTCATTTTAATGTATAATTTAGAATACACAATTACTTTTCCCAACTAAGGGTCAACTTAGCATGGCCAATTCACCTCCCCTGCACATCTTTTTGGGCTGTGGGGGTGAGACCCACGCAGACACTGGGAGAATGTGCAAAGTCCTCATGGACAGTGGACCCAGGGCTGAGATCGAACCTGGGTCCTCGATGCAGTGAGGCTGCAGTGCTAACCACTGTGCCACCGTGGGGCAGCAGTCATTTTTAAAAAGCTACCCACAAGCCACAACTGGGGCATGGGAATCAAATGAAAACATGTATTCCTACTCAGGAAAAATATAGGTTTACAGTGTTTCTGATGCTTCATTGCACCCAGTGGCTTGGACATCATGGTGCAGTTTTGACGGGGCAGTGGAGACTTCCTGTGAAAAAGCGATGTAAACATCTGAATGATAATCATTAACAAGAATATTCTGGTCATTTTACAGAAACCACATTATCTGACACGGAGTCACTTTACATAATAATTGGAGATCTCCCACCCCACAAAATGCCTCCAAACATGCAAGCTCATACATGCAAGAGAATATGCACATCAGGTTAAGAAAAGATCAAGCGATGTCCGTGTGGGAAATTGAACAGGGCGCATAATACAAAATGACAAGAACCCTAGATAACTTCCATTCACCCCCCTCAAACTAGAGACCTGGAACCGCCATAAAAGAATGAGCGCTTACTCTCTTACCATTACTTTGTTGTTGTTTTATCTTTAAAAAAGGTTGTTTCACCTTCCATATTGTTGAATATTTCAGTAATTCATTTCCCCCACTTTGAAAAAATAATCTTCAAACAGTAGCAATGCTGAAATAGTTGCCACTGATGCTCTTTCGCAAGCAGATGGGAGCAGTATGAATTTTGAACATCAGGTAAACAAAATTGAAATTTCTTACATAATAAACATTCCGTATCTGCAACGTGCAAAAGCATTAGGTTTGCCTTTAGTCCAGCAGCCTTCAACGTCACTTTTCTGGACCAATTCTACAAATTTCCAGATTTACTGAATTCATTGTGACAATCGCCTTGGTGTTAGTCTGAAGTATATCAATACAAAGAAACACTTACAAATCTAGGCTCCGTTAAGTTATAATTTAGAACTTTTATTAAAGTGTATTTTGAACACCTCATTTTAAAAATTGTTTTCTGTGAACATGGTCAGAGTATCCAAAAGCAAAAATACTACAGATGGTGGAAATCTAAAATAAAAAAAAAACAGAAAATGTTAGAAATGCTCAGCCAGCTCGCTTTTGCAGAGGAAAAAGTTTATATTTCAGGTGAACCAAAATATTAACAAAACAACACTCAATAAAGGCAAAATATTGCAGATGCTATCGATCTGAAACAAACTTTAAGTGCGAGAAAAACTCAGCAGGTCTGGCAGCATTTGTGAAGAAAATGGGAGTTAATGTTCAGTTCAATAGGACTCTTCTTCAGAACTGAAGCAAAACTGAAGAAATGTGATGGGGTTTATATTCTTGAAAAAAAAAAGTGGGCCAGGTAGAGCAAAAAGGAAAGCCAGGGATTGGCAGCAGAGGTGATTAAATGAGTGAAAATTAAATCTCTCCTACCTACCTTCTTTTTTGTTCTTCCTGACCCTCCCTCTTTTTCAACGGAATAAAAGCCATCCATCACATTTTACCTTTCTTCAGTTCTAGAGTCATATTCATAGTCAAGAGAATATTCAATCCAGCTTGCAAAATGTTCAACCAAAACATAAACTGTTAGAAACAATCACTACTTAATTATGTTCTGAAAACAGACAGGAATGCATTTTAAAGGGTCAGCTGTCAGACCTACCCACGCAACCCCAAGACAAAAGATCAATATATTTTTCAATAATCAAGATAATTAACAGATTTCTGAACAATGTAGTACGGTCGAGTTAAGGTAGAAGATCATCCATGATCTGTCTGAATAGCAGAGAAGGCTTGAAGGGCCGAATGGGCTTTACCTGCCACAATCATTTTGCGCACTTCGTAATAGTTAATTTTCCCAGATGTGAACTCATTTGCATACTTCTGCATTTTCTACTCGTTTCAGATCAATGGTGTTAAGCTTTTTTTCCGTTTACAATGCAAACCCTTTTCATAGAATTTACAGTGCAGGAGGCCATTTTGTCTGGTTTACACAAACAGGAGGACAGCGGTGCAGTAACATATGACATATATTCCCCACACAATGCTAAATTCCCACTCTTGAACACAGCTTTGGAGGAAGCACTGATCAGAACTGCAGCCATATCCCTTTCCCACCCCAGAGATGTCCCTTCCGTACAACTCCCAGAGGAGCTTTGAGAAAGGACTTGGAGCCTGTAGTTCAATGACGTTAGTCACAGTAACAGATGGGGAAGTACTTCATTTGTCATCAGAGATAGGATCCGAAGGAGAAAATTTGACAGAAATTCACAAAACAAGGATTAAAAATCTACAACAGCAACAACTATTCAATACTACATCAAGAGAACTAAATGTAGTGTCACTTCGTCACAGATGTGCACAATATCAAGTCACAGTACATGTACAATGAAAAATAAACAATCTAGGTGCAGATGTTAGATTATTTATCAACAAGATAGGTAAGATATTTTTTAATGGTTTTATTTTTCACAAAAAATACACAAAAGGACTATGCAACTCGGAGGTCATCTCTCAGCTGACCCATGGCAGAATCGTGCAAACAAATTACTGTTCCCTTTTTGTACAAGCATACAGGTTTCCAGTTCGATCAGAATTTTCAGATGCATCGCAAATCGAGCTACTGAGTGAGGGATAACCAGAGATTAGGTTAAATGTTCCTCTGACATTTATTACACATGATGTGGAGATGCCGGCATTGGACTGGGGTGAGCACAGTAAGAAGTCTTACAACACCAGGTTAAAGTCCAACAGGTTTGTTTCAAACACGAGCTTTCGGAGCACTGCTCCTTCCTCAGGTGAAGGAGCCTGCGGAAGGAGAAGTGCTCCAAAAGCTCGTGTTCGAAACAAAGCTGTTGGACTTTAACCTGGTGTTGTAAGATTTATTACACAGACAGCAAGAGCACTGAGCTGGCCCCCCACTCAGTTGCATGTTAATATTCAAAATTACACAATCAGCACCGATGCATTACTCAAAATCAAACGAAACCGTGCCACAGAAAAAGAAAAATCAGCATTAAAATCAGGAGTGCCACTTTCCCCACACATGCATGTACATATGTGTGCAGGGAAGCGGGGCGGCAACTTGCAACACTCTAGAAGCCAAACATGCATGCATGAAGAATCCTACAGCAATGCAGCAGCTGAAGTTGCTGCTGGAGCTCCTGTGCTGTCACCTCAGCATGAAATTACAGGCTGAGAAAAAAGAGTTGGAGGGGGGAGAAGCTGGGCAAGAAAAAAAAATGCACCCACATGATTTAATGCAAAAAAAAATGTCAGGCTGGAGGGAGGGGGGGGGGGGAGTAAACTTTTTTTGCGCGGGGGGGGGGGGGGGGGGAAGAAAAAGAGATCAATAAACCAGATTAGATCTTACCTTAACCTGAAGTTTCCAGCGAAGTTTCCACAATAAAGGGGGAGGTCAAGGTGTTTCCCTCCCCCCCTCACCTCCCCCGCAAACGCCACGGGTTTTATTGAGTGTGTGGCGCGCGCGTGTTTTGCGCGGAATGGCCGGGGCTGGGGAGCGTCGCGCGCACGCGCAGTCGCACGGGTGGTCTCGTGCAGCAGCCATGCAGCTCCAGTGCGGCGCGCCGCCGCGGGGCTGCCCGGGCCCGCCCCGCAGGGGCAGGGGCGGGGCCTGCCCGGCAACACAAGCAGAGAAAGGGAGGAAAAAAAAACCCCGATCGATGCCGAGCTGAGGGATAAATTTGAAATGATCCGCTTACCTTCCCGAGGCGTCAGAGCGTCCCTTCATCAGGAGTTCCTTTGTTTATTTTATTTTTTTACCTCCCCTCCCTCTAACGCCGCCGTTTATCCGCAAATATTTCACGCCCCTTCTATCAAAATGGCGGCCGCGCGTGGAGTGTATGCAGATCGAGCCAAAAAATAAAACGCATCTTCTCTCCCCCACCTTCCGACTTGGCCCTGTGATTTTATTTCATTTTTTTTTGCGGGGCGAGGGGATGCTGAAAACACCGCGCGCGATTAATTATTCTTTTGAAAACCGTCGAAGGAGCCCCTCCCCCACCCTCCCTTGAGCGAGTGGAAGGCGATCGCTCTCCCCGAGCGCGCCGCAGGGGAGGGGGGGGGGCGGGGCGCGACGGCTGACTCCCCGCGCGCCAACGGTTAATATGCAGATGACAGAACGTGCGCCTGCATCTCATTAGGGAGCCGGCCGGCCGCCCCGCCAATGGGGAGCCGGCGCGCGGGCTGGGCATGCAGATCGCCGGCGCCGATATGCAAATACCCGGCCCGGCTCGCCCGCAGCCCAACAATGGAGGGCGGGACGAGGGGAGGGGCGTGGCATGTAAATATGTAAATCTCCCGGGCGTCTCATTTGCATAACGTCTCGCCGATTTTAAATTTCAGCCTGGCCAAAGTCTTCCACCTCCCCCCCTCCCCGCCGCAGCGGAGCCGGACATTGCCGCCGAGCAAACTTATCGCGTTGACATCGTCGGTTATGAAATCGTCCTTTTTCTACCCCCCCAAAAAAATCAAGCGCGAAAGTGACGGGTTTATTTTTCTTCGAATTATTTTTTCCCCCAAAATCCTGCATAACGGTCGACCGGCAGAGAGGTCCGAAAGGAAGGGCTCCTGGACGTTTCAAAAGAAGAATAAATAAATAAATAAAGGCTGACTTCCTGCCACCCGTTGCACCCTTGTCGAATTTTTTGCATCGGTTGTTTATTTTCTCGACGGGCTTGCAATTGTGCAGCGCTCCCGCGGCGCGCTACCAGGACTGGCCGCCGGCGTCGCTGTTGAGCACCTGCAGGGCATGCGTTTGGGACTGGTGATCATGGCTCAGATAAAAAGCTCTTGACAACTTTGCTGCACAACTTCCTGCAGAGCTTAAAAAAGAACAATTAGAATACCCAATTCTTTTTTATTACAATTAAGGCGCAATTTAGCATAGCCAATCCACCCACCCTGCACATCTTTTCAGGTTGTGGGGGCGAGACCCACGCAGAGAAGTATCCCTCTACTCCCATCCTATTCATGTACTTGTCCTTAAATGTCACTATCGTCCCTGCTTCCACCACCTCCTCCGGCAGCGAGTTCCAGGCACCCACTACCCTCTGTAAAAAAACTTGCCTCGTACATCTCCTCCAAACCTTGCCCCTCACACCTTAATCCTATGCCCCCTAGTAATTGACCCCTCTACCCTGGGGAAAAGCCTCTGACTACTCTGTCTATGCCCCTCATGATTTTGTAGACCTCTTATCAGGTCGCCCCTCAACCTTCTTCGTTCCAGTGAGAACAAACTGAGTTTATTCAACCGCTCCTCATAGCTAATGCAAAGGTGGATTGGTCACGCTAAATTGCCCCTTAATTGGAAAAAATGAATTGGGTACTCTAAATTTAAAAAAACTTGATGTAAACGGACTGTCTAAACACAGGGCGCTCTTGAAAACTATTTTTTTTAGAAAAATTATAATTTTACGTCTTCGCCTGCCATTATTTCATTTTTTTTCAAATATTGTCCAGTGAATAAGATTGGGGATACATTCCCTCGGCTGCAGAAAAATACTTTTCACTACTTTTCGGTACACGTGACAATAAATCAAATCAAATTGGGAGACGCTGGAGCTGAGCTCGTTCGGGAAGAGTGGGATGGATGAGGTGAGAGAGGTTTTCATGAGAGGTCTGGGCAACATAGAATCCCTACCATGCGGAATGAGGCCATTCAGGCCATTGAGTCTGCACCAACCCACTGATAAGAGTATTCCACGCAAGCTCAGTATCCCACCATAACTCCTTAACCTAACCTAAACAATTTGTTTTGACACTAAGGGGCAATTTAGCATGGGTAATCCACCTAACCTGCACATGTTTGGACTGTGGGAGGAAACCAGAGCACTCGGAGGAAACCCACACAGATAGGGGAGAATGTGCAAACTCCAGGCAGATAATCACCCAAGGCTGGAATTGAACCTGGGTCCCTGGCGCTGTGAGGCAGCAGTGCTAACCGCTTTGTCACCGTGCCGCCCTAGTTGCGGAGAAGCCGTCTCCGTTGGCGGAAGGATCGAGAACCAGAGGGCACCGATTTAAAGTAAAAGCAAATTACTGCGGATGCTGGAAGCTGAAACGTAAGAGAAAATGCTGGAGAATCTCAGCAAGTCTGGGATCATCTGTAGGGAGAGAAAAGAGCTAACGTTTCGAGTCTGATGACTCTTTGTCAAACCGATTTAAGGTGGTTGGCTAAAGAAAGAACCGCAATATGAGGATAAACATTCTTACACAGTGAATAGTTAGAACCTGGGTGTGCACTGGCTGATTTGTGATAGAGGCAGATTCAATTGAACAAAGGGATACAAAGAAAGATGAGGAAACGAATGTGTGAAAAAAAGTGAGCATTTCAAAGAATAACACAAAAAGTGTTTGCATATATATATATATATATATAAAGCATGGATATGTATATTAAGAGAAAGATGCTGGCCAGGACTTAGCAGTTCTCGGTAGCTTCATGAGTTATGATAATACAAGTTGTAAAGGGAAGAGATAGAGTGGACAGAATAAAATTGTTTCCCTTGGTGAAGAACTCTAGAACATAGAACAGTACAGCACAGAACAGGCCCTTCGGCCCTCGATGTTGTGCCGAGCAATGATCACCCGACTCAAATCCACGTATCCACCCTTTACCCGTAACCCAACAACTCCCCCCCTTAACCTTGCTATTAGGACACTATGGGCAATTTAGCATGGCCAATCCACCTAACCCGCACATCTTTTGGACTGTGGGAGGAAACCGGAGCACCCGGAGGAAACCCACGCACACAGGTGGAGGACGTGCAGACTCCACACAGACAGTGACCCAGCCAGGAATCGAACCTGGGACCCTGGAGCTGTGAAGCATTGATGCTAACCACCATGCTACCATGCTGCCCTGAACAAAGGGACATAGATTCAAGATAAGAGGCAGAACCTCAGAGGGGACATGAGGTAGAACATTTTTTGCGCAGAGGGTAGTGGGTGTCTGGAAGTCACTGCCTGAGTTGATGGTGGAGGCAGAGACCCTAAACTCATTTAAAAGGTAACTGGATCCACACCTTAAGTGCAGTAAGATACAGGGCTATGGGTGCAAGAAGGTGGGATTAGAATGGGCACCTGCGTATTCTCGGGCTGGCATGGACAAGATGAGGTGAATGGCCGGCCCCCTTCTGTGCGGTAACCTTCCTATGAAGTTGCATCTGAAATAAGGATAGACAGTCTCTGCAGTAAGAAGTAAGCATGCACATCTGCAAGTAAATACTTTCTTAAATGCATTATTAAAATATCCTTCAACATGTAGCACTTTGATATTACAATTTTGTATTATGATTTAACATCAAACACAAGAGCAGAAGAAATAGGCAGGAGTAGGCTATTTTGCCCATCAAGCCTGCTCTGCCTTTCGATAAGATCATGGCTGATCTGATTGTGGCCTTGACTCCCATTTTCCTGTCTGACATGCAAAAGAGTTTCATGTTGGCCTCTAGTGGGTTTCCCAACCCACCATGGAGGGCAACAGCAGAAGATCCCGCTATAACACCGGTGTAAAGCTGATTTTTGGGCCTCCCGCCAAATTCTAATCGCCCCCCCTCCCCGCAACCATTTAATCCTCCTGTCAGTTGGGGCTTTGGAGAATTCTGCCCCAAATTGCAACTATGTTGTGACCTCACTACTTACAAAAAAGCAATTTGGGTCATACTGAGGAGTGAAAGACAGCTATATAAGTGAATGGTGGATCGTCTCAAGGAGCTGAATGGCCTATTCCTCTTCCTGCCACCCTCCTCCCCACAAACATAGACTTTGATCAGCCACTCATCCGCTCTTTTGGTCTAGTCGCCAGTGCCTGAGAAGCAGAGTCTCCTAAACAACACCCTTATGGACTGACCTGATTAATACTACACTTCTGTATGCTTCACCCGATGCCGGTGTCTATGTATTTACATTGTGTGCCTTGTGTTGCCCGATTGATTCCCGGCTTGGGTCACTGTCTGTGCAGAGTCTGCACGTTCTCCCCGCGTCTGCGTGGGTTTGCTCCGGGTGCTCCGGTTTCCTCCTACAAGTCGCGAAAGACTTGTTGTTAGGTGAATTGGACATTTTGAATTCTCCCTCAGTGTACCCGAACAGGAGAGTGGTGACGAGGGGATTTTCACAGTAACTTCATCGCAGTGTTAATGTAAGTCTACTTGTGGCAATATGATTATTATTATTCTAAATGCAAGTTCCTCTGCTCTAAAATAACCACCACTGGCATTTGCTAAAAAAATGTCTTTCAATTTATAGTAGATAATCATTGCAGGAAAAAATGATACTGGGTACTGTAGACAGCTTTAAACTCCAATTACTTAAAGGGATGGCATTGTATCTTTTTCCATGCTTTGCTCATTTTTTCACAAAAATTTCAACCCTTTTCTCTTTCGGTCTTTAAGACCTACCCTGCTGAATTCCTCAATCAGTCTTACAGGTCCTGTTTGTTTCTGCAGACCTCTTTTTTAAAATAAAAGGTTTTGCACTGGAGTGCTGAACTGGTTGCATTTGAGTGCTACAGTGAGACTTTGGTGACTGAGGGAGTTAGGTGAGGAGGGAGTAAGGTGCTCCTTACATTTCATTTCCTATATTTATCAAAGAGCATGAAGGGAGCCAGGAGTTTAGAGTACAGCTGACTAGAAGCAGAGTCGGAGGGGGGAGGTCCAGTTGGTCCAAGGGGCAGCTAATTCTGTAAAGTAAGAGGGGATGGAGGCTAGGGCAGTTGCATGCTCCTCCTGTAGGATGTGGGTGGTGAGGGATACCACTGGTGTCCCCGCTGACTATACCTGCGGGAAGTGCACCCAACTCCAGCTCCTCAGAGACCGTGTTAGGGAACTGGAGCTGGAGCTGGATGAACTTCGGATCATCCGGGAGGCAGAGCGGGTTATCGAGAAGAGTTACAGGGAGGTAGCCACACCCAAGGTACTGGACAAGAGTAGCTGGGTTACAGTCAGGGAAAAGAAAACTAACAGGCAGACAGTGCAGGGATCCCTCATGGCCGTTCCCCTTCAAAACAAGTATACCATTTTGGATGCTGTTCGGGGGGATGACCTATCGGGGGAAGGCCCTAGCGGCCCCCTCTGGCACTGAGTCTGGCTCTGGGGCTCAGAAGGGAAGGGGGGAGCATAGAAAAGCAATAGTAATAGGAGATTCAATGGTTAGGGGAATAGATAGGAGATTCTGTGGGCGCGAGCGAGACTCCCAGAAGGTATGTTGCCTCCCGGGTGCCAGGGCCAGGGATGTCTCGGATCGTGTCTTCAGGATCCTGAAGGGGGAGGGGGAGCAGCCAGAAGGCGTAGTGCACATTGGTACCAATGACGTAGGTAGGACAAGGGGTGTGGAGGTAATAAACAAGTTTAGGGAGTTAGGCTGGAAGTTAAAGGCCAGGACAGACAGAGTTGTCATCTCTGGTGTGTTGCCGGTGCCACGTGATAGCGAGGCTAGGAATAGGGAGAGAGTGCAGTTGAACACGTGGCTGCAGGAATGGTGTAGGAGGGAGGGCTTCAGGTATTTGGATAATTGGAGCGCATTCTGGGGAAGGTGGGACCTGTACAAGCAGGACAGGTTGCATCTGAACCAGTGGGGCACCAATATCCTGGGGGGGAGGTTTTCTAGTAGTCTTTGGGAGGGTTTAAACTAATTTGGCAGGGGAATGGGAACCAGATTTGTAGTCCAGCAACTAAGGAAGCCGATATTCAGGACGCCAAAGCACGTAGTGATGCAGTGGGGAAGGTAATATTGACAAAGGAGAGTACTTGCAGGCAAGGAGATGGGTTAAAGTGTGTATACTTCAATGCAAGAAGCATTAGGAATAAGGTGGGTGAACTTAAGGCATGGATCGGTATTGGGACTACGATATGGTGGCCACCATGGAAACTTGGATAGAAGGGGGGCAGAAATGGTTGTTGGAGGTCCCTGGTTATAGATGTTTCAACAAGATTAGGGAGGATGGTAAAAGAGGTGGGGGGTGGCATTGTTAATTAGAGATAGTATAACAGCTGCAGAAAGGCAGTTTGAGGGGGATCTGCCTACTGAGGTAATATGGGTTGAAGTCAGAAATAGGAAAGGAGCAGTCACCTTGTTGGGAGTTTTCTATAGGCCCCCCCAATAGCAGCAGAGGTGTGGAGGAACAGATTGGGAAACAGATTTTGGAAAGGTACAGAAGTCACAGGGTAGTAGTCATGGGTGACTTCAACTTCCCAAACATTGAGTGGAAACTCTTTAGATCAAATAGTTTGGATGGGGTAGTGTTTGTGCAGTGTGTCCAGGAAGCTTTTCTAACACAGTATGTAGATTGTACGACCAGAGGGGAGGCCATATTGGATTTAGTACTTGGTAATGAACCAGGGCAGGTGATAGATTTGTTAGTGGGGGAGCATTGAAGTGCATAAGTTGGGAACATAGGCTGACAGGGAAGGACACAAGTGAAATGTGGAACTTGTTCAAGGAACAGGTACTGCGCGTTTTTGATATGTATGTCCCTGTCAGGCAGGGAAGAGATGGTCGAGTGAGGGAACCATGGTTGACAAGAGAGGTTGAATGTCTTGTTAAGAGGAAGAAGGAGACTTATATAAGGCTGAGGAAACAAGGTTCAGACAGGGCGCTGGAGGGATACAAGATAGCCAGGAGGGAACTGAAGAAAGGGATTAGGAGAGCTAAGAGAGGGCATGAAAAATCTTTGGCGGGTAGGATCAAGGAAAACCCCAAGGCCTTTTACACATATGTGAGAAATATGAGAATGACTAGAGCGAGGGTAGGTCAAATCAAGGACAGTAGCGGGAGATTGTGTATTGAGTCTGAAGAGATAGGAGAGGTCTTGAACAAGTATTTTTCTTCAGTATTTACAAACGAGAGGGGCCATATTGTTGGAGAGGACAGTGTCAAACAGACTGGTAAGCTCGAGGAGATACTTGTTAGGAAGGAAGATGTGTTGGGCGTTTTGAAAAACTTGAGGATTGACAAGTCCCCCGGGCCTGACGGGATATATCCAAGGATTCTATGGGAAGCAAGAAATGAAATTGCAGAGCCGTTGGCAATGATCTTTTCATCCTCGCTGTCAACAGGGGTGGTACCAGAGGATTGGAGAGTGGTGAATGTCGTGCTCCTGTTCAAAAAAGGGAATAGGGATAACCCTGGGAACTACAGGCCAGTTAGTCTTACTTCGGTGGTAGGCAAAGTAATGGAAAGGGTACTGAGGGAAAGGATTTCTGAGCATCTGGAAAGACACTGCTTGATAAGGGATAGTCAGCACGGATTTGTGAGGGGTAGGTCTTGCCTTACAAGTCTTATTGACTTCTTTGATGAGGTGACCATCTTTGGAAAAGGTGCAAAGGAGATTTACCAGGATGTTGCCTGGAATGTAGAGTAGGTCTTACGAGGAAAGGTTGAGGGTGCTGGGCCTTTTCTCATTAGAACGGAGAAGGATGAGGGGCGACTTGATAGAGGTTTATAAGATGATCAGGGGAATAGATAGAGTAGACAGTCAGAGACTTTTTCCCCGGGTGGAACAAACCATTACAAGGGGACATAAATTTAAGGTAAATGGTGGAAGATATAGGGGGGATGTCAGAGGTAGGTTCTTTACCCAGAGAGTAGTGGGGGCATGGAATGCACTGCCTGTGGAAGTAGTTGAGTCGGAAACGTTAGGGACCTTCAAGCGGCTATTGGATAGGTACATAGATTAGGGTAGAATAATGGAGTGTAGATTAATTTTTTCTTAAGGGCAGCACGGTAGCATTGTGGATAGTCCAATTGCTTCACAGCTCCAGGGTCCCAAGTTCGATTTCGACTTGGGTCACTGTCTGTGTGGAGTCTGCACATCCTCCCCGTGACTGCGTGGGTTTCCTCCGGGTACTCCGGTTTCCTCCCACAGTCCAAAGATGTGCAGGTTGGGTGGATTGGTCATGATAAATTGCCCTTAGTGTCCAAAATTCTATGATTAACCTAGGACAAAAGTTCGGCACAACATCGTGGGCCGAAGGGCCTGTTCTGTGCTGTATTTCTCTATCTATTTCTCTATCTAAAGTTAGAGTACCCACTTCATTTTTTCCAATTAAGGGGCAATTTAGCGTGGCCAATCTACCTAACCTGCACATTTTTGGATTATGGGGGCGAAACCCACGCAGACACGGGGAGAATGTGCAAACTCCACACGGACAGTGACCCAGAGCCGGGATCGAACCTGGGACCGCGGCGTCGTGAGGCAGCAGGGCTAACCCACTGCGCCACCGTGCTGCCTTCTGGAGACCTTTTAACCACAGAAAACATCTCTGTGACATATGATTCTGTCTTCACCCAAAGCCTGAATGGGTCAGTTTTTGTATAACACTTGACCTTATCTGTCAGAAATATCTCAAAACGTAATATATTGAAATGATATTCTGGGCAATCAGCAAAGCCCTTTTGCATAGTGCAAGATCAGGTTAAACAATGAGGTGAATAACTACTTCCATAGAATTATATAGAAATTACAATACAGAAACTAACTCCAACCAGTTTATGTTGGTGCTTATCCTACACACAAGCTACAATTCTGATCCCTCGTGTTGCCTATTATTCGTCTTTCTTTCAACCATCTATTTAACCAATTATCATGCCAAGAAGACATGAGAGAAAAATATGTATATTATCCTGGCTATTTTCTAAAATTATTATTTTTATTAATATGCTGACTGAAGCTACGGCTGGTCATGACTCACACAAAAAGATTTTCTGGCTTTCTGAAAGTAATAGCAATCTCGTTATCTCTAAAGAAATGTAACTGTCTCCTCTGACCACAGAAATCAAATTCCAAGTAAATGCACAAAGGCCCCTTTATATTTCTCAGGCAAAGCCAACAGAGATGATTGGACACTGAGACCTCTAGTAAATGTATTAATGGATGGCACATTAACCAGCTCAAGAATCCAGATCCTTTGTCCAAACCAAGGGGAAGAAGTCAGAGTTATGTCCCATGACTGCCCCCCCCCCCCCCCCCCCCCCGGGCAAACCCCCCCCCCCCCCCTCCCACCCCCTCCCGTAAATGTAACATTGCCTTGTGAAGCTAAAAGAGGTAGTCTGCCACATACTATCTAAAAAAAATCTGCATATCAGCAGAACTGGAGCTCTGTCCAGGTTTAAATTGCCTGGCCTTCATCTATACTGTGTCTCCTGGAAGGTCTGAACGTCTGTACCAATACCTACAACAGGACTAATTTACCTCCAATGCTTCTCCCATTGTGGAAGTCAGCAGTACTGGGACAAGGGATTACCCCACATCAGCTTCAGCCCACTAACCTGTCTGAAGGAATACTGACTTTTTTTTTATAGAGTACCCAATTATTTTTTCCAATTAAGGGGCAATTTAGTGTGACCAATCCACCTACCCTGCACATTTTTGAGTTGTGGGGGCAAAACCCACGAACCTGGGATCACAGCGCCGTGAGGCAGCTGTGCTAACCACTAGGCCACCGTGCTGCCCGGATTACTAACTTTTGAAGTGAAACAACAATTCTTATTTTGTCTGTGGTCTTTGCCCAGTAACACTGGGCGAGATGCTCCGCAAATACGGAGAATCGTAAAGGCTGCTGTGGGACAGGCCGTGACCCACGGCAGCTTTCATGGCCACTTCCGGGGCCGATTCTCCCCCCTGGGCGGGGCTAGGAGCGCGGCCCCGTGCGTCATGGCGGCGCGGCCTTGACGACCGTCGTCAAGGCAGCACGTCAAGCGTCACGGCGGCTGACGCGGCCGATGACGTCAGCCGCGCATGCACGGGTTGGACAACGCCCGGCAAGACGTGGCGGCTTGATCTTGCCGGGCAGCGGAGGGGAAAGAGTGCGTCTGTTTTGGACGCTGGCCCGACGATCGGTGGGCACCTGTTGTCTGTTGTCTGCAGCTTGATAATCAAGCTGCAGACCACATGGTATCAGCGAATCCTGGCCTCTGTTGGTGTTTAAAGCTCATTCTTCAGAGCTTTCAGAATTCTTCAGAATTAATAAATGATTTTTATCCCTTTTTGGAGCAAGCTTGGAGGCCACGTGTTCAGGTGCCGACTTTGGAATCTGTTTTTTTTTTCTCATGGAGTAATTAAATGACAATTTCTGAGTCCTGAATTATCTAGACGTTTCTTAGGGCTTGCTTTATCCTGGAATTTAAAAGCTTTAGCTCACCTTGGTAGGTCTGCTGATTCTGAATTGAAGCTGGACTTCCAATAGATCCCTTGGAATCTTCTGCAGCATTGAGGAATTTAAAATTTTTGCCTTCAGCTTCCAGGCATTTCCCTGGCAATGTTCCTCTGCCCATCTGGTTCTCGAGTTTTCCTTCAGGTCAGAATGCTTTGTTGAATTTTTCTTCAGTCTTGCAAGATTTTAGTTTTTCTCTGCATTTTTTGCGACATTTTGAGTTTTGCCATTCGCTGCCACCATGTCGTATGATGTTGGATAGCACTTGGTAGATCTCGAGTTAAATGTATGTACCGCCTGCCATTGACATGTGTTGGAAGGATTTTTCAGGTTGATATTCAACCTGTTTTATCGCGTTATGAACACACACACACACACACAATTGTCACACAATTTACAGTGCAGAAGGAGGCCATTCGGCCCATCGAGTCTGCACCGGCTCTTGGAAAGAGCACCCTACCCAAGGTCAATACCTCCACCCTATCCCCATAACCCAGTAACCCCACCCAACACTGACGGCAATTTTGGACACTAAGGGCAATTTATCATGGCCAATCCACCTAACCTGCACATCTTTGGACTTCCTTGGCCATCCTGGGATGGGACTCGAACCTGGAGCTTCTGGATCAGAGGCGGGGACACTACCCACTGCACCACAAGACCTTCTCAGCCCCGTCTCAGTCTCAGAATAAGGGGCAGGCCATTTAGGACTGAGATGAGGAGGAATTTCTTTACTCAGAGGGTAGCGAATCTTTGCAATTCGCTACCTCAGAGGTCTACAGAAGCTTAGTCATTAAGTATGTTCAAGACAGAGATCTTGTTAGGTGGATTGGCCATGCTAAATTGCCCTTTGTGTCCAAAGATGGTTAAGGGGTTATTGGGATAGGGCGGGGGAATGGACTTGGGTGGAATGCTCCTTCAGAGGGTCGGGCCGACTTAATGGGCCGAATGGCCTCTTTCTGCACTGTAGGGATTCTATGATTCAACAGATTTCTAGATATTAATGATGCCCAGGGTGTGGAAAAACACAGGCAAATTATGTTGAGTTAGATGATCAGCCATGATCTAATTGAATAGCAGAGCAGGCATGAGGGGCTGAGTGGCCTAGCCCTGCACTTCGTCCCTACCACACGGTGTAGTTGAGGAAAATATAATTGATGCATTTAAAGAAGACCGCGATAAAGACATGAGGGAAGAATTGAGCAGAAGGTTAAACTGATGGGTTTATAGGAACTTTCAAGCGGTTATTGGATAGGCACATGGAGCACACCAGAATGACAGGGAGTGGGATAGTTTATCTTGGTTTCGGACAATGCTCGGCACAACATCGAGGGCCGAAGGGCCTGTTCTGTGCTGTACTGTTCTACTGTCCTATAAGAGAGTGAGAGGCTCGAGTGGAGAAAAGGTACAAGCAAGAACCTGATGGGCTGAGTGGCCTTCTACTGTGCCATACATTCTGTGCAATAACGCTGCTGTGTAAATTATAGATTGAACATGTTCTTGTATCGTGCAGCAACAGGACTACTGCAGCCTTGTGTGATAATCAGCAACTAAAGTCAGGAGTATGTTTCCAGTTTGTTTTCATCTGTTGTATGTTAAATGCACTCTTGTTTCAGAAAATGCTGCTGCTCTCGGCGCGACAGGCTGTTAGGACAGGCAGACACGCAGGAGCCAGGGCAATGCTCCTGCTGTTGAAAACCTGCCTCATTGAAAAACAAGATTATCTGACCTTTCCAAAGAGAGAGAAAAAAAAACCAGAGGCACCCAGTGATTGTGACCTGGATTGACTACAAAATGGAGGCCTTGAGGGGCCTGCAGTAAACCTTTCCCACCGGGATGAAGCAGAGCAACCGCACAGCCTTGGCCTTTCTCAGATTACAGAGAGGGTCCTTTTGTCGAGCCCCTGCCACCTTTTATCACTAAGAAATCAAGAGAGGTATTTGCTCTTAGCCCTCCCTCCTGTCTCATATTCTCGTCAAACAGAAACTCGCGTTGTTCCCACACAAAGGGTGCCTTTCTTCCAGGGGAATTCAGCCCTGCGTCGGTGTGCCCTTTTCTGCGCTGCTCGATTGGGCGCCTTTCCACAGATGTGGGGCTGCCGTTGTGGCGGAGGGCTTTTGGGGCACTGGCTCGAAAGCCGGGGGTTTTGTATCCTTGGTTTTATTTTTGGTGTGCTGTGGGTATTTTTAGAGTTTTGCTGATGTGTTTTGTATTCGGCTGTATTCGCTAAATTAAATTCTCTGCGGGGAATTCAGAGGGCAAACCTATCCTGCGGAGAGAAAGGGAGAGAGGCAAATGTCTGGAGCTACGTCGTGTACTCCATATGTCGTACATGTCTGAGTCATTAACGTGTACGCTGCATTTTGCAATAACAGCGGGGCGGGTGAGGCGGGGTGGGGGGGGGGGGCAGCAGTGATTTGTCAGGCATCTCAAACCAACCGTGCACCCGCCGAATCCGTCCAGCAGAAACACAGCCCGGGACTCTGGCGTGTGTGAAATTGCGCAGACAAGAAACAGCAGCCAAAGATTTAAACAAAAAAAAAACGCAGGCATCATCAAGATGGTTCTTCTCTGGCTATGCGTGTCTTGGGGAAACAGTTTTCTTTGTTGGGGGGGGGGGGGGGGGGGGGGGGGGTGGGGGGGGTGGCGACAAATTATTTTTTTGAAAATGACATTTTTTTGGGAGCGGGGGACATTTTTTTTAGTGACTTTTTGGGGGGTGGGATGGAACAAGTAATTTTTTGAAACGATTTTGTTTTGGGGTGGAACAAATTAATTTTAAAAATAAGATTTTTTCCGGCAGTTTTGGCCTGTGGGGGTGAAACAAATTCACTATTTTTAAACAACTGTTTTGGGAGGAGGCGGGGGGGGGGGGGGGGGGGGGGGTGGGGGGGTGGAACAAGTTAATTTTTAAACAATACCTATTGAGGGTGGGGGGGAGCAAATCACTTTTTTGAAACAACTTTTGGTTTGGGGGTGGAACAAATTGATTTTTAAGAACAACTTTTTTTTGGGAGGGGTGGGGCGGAACCAGTAAAAAATTTCGAACAACTGCTTTGGGAGGGGGCAGGGGCGGAACAAGTTAACCTTTCAAAAATACTTTTTGAGGGGTCGGGGGAAAAATAACATTTTTTAAAACAAATTTTGTTTTGGGGGTGGAACAATTTTTTTTTAAACTCGGGAGGGGAGCAAATTAAATTGGGGGGGGGGGGTGGGGTGGTGAACAAATTAAAACTTTAAACATTTTTCCAGGGATTGGGGGGGGGGGGGGGGCACAAATTAATTAAAAAACATTTTTGGAGGGTTGGGGGGGACCAAGTTATTTAAAAAAAATCTACAATCTGGTTAAACGTATTGTGGAACATTCATAAACAAAATAGGTCAATAAGCTGTACCAACATTGCACAAGAACATTGGGTGTTTGTGCAGCTCAGTTGTGGGGGTGGGGGGGCGGCTAGGGCGGGTTACCGGTTAAACCCAGACCAGTTAGTTTAGTTTAACTGGGCTGGGTTAGGTTGAGGAGTTGCTCACTGCTCCTCCCGGCTCCAGTCCGGGTTTTGCAGGCGGCCCACGGGGAGGTTTCACTGTTAAGCCGGCCGGCTCAGACCGGATTGAGCTGGTTCCAGCCGCCCAGGAGCGGCAGGCGCTTTGTTGACTGAACCGCCAGACAGCCTCCCTCCCCCCCTGGGACCATTAACTCTGTGTGTGTGTGTGTGTATGGAGGAGGGGAAAGAAAACCCTTCAGCAGATATCTCGCAGCAACAACCTCCCCCCTCCCCTTATTATTTTGCCCACATGCTATAAATAATATCCAGGTCCCACTTGATGAAGAATATGCCATGTGATATGGAAGCAATATTACTTAAAACTGACAGCTCTCCACCCCCCCAACATTGTTTATCCCCCATAAAAAGGAGTAAAAATATTAAAATTGGGGAAATTAGAGGCCTGAATTGATCTTTAAAACACCGGCAAAGCAGAGGATTAAGAATACTGGTCTCAACTGTTCTCTGCCCCCCCTCCCCCTCCCCTTTCTGGGCAGTTTAACCCATTTATTAAATTGAAAACTGCAGATCTACGTCCCCGAGCGAGTGCAGGAAACGGCCATTTGTCCAACCCTGATTGAGGTTACGCGAGAAGGCTCCAGCCGCACCCGATAGTCGTATATCTCGCGCCTGGCTCTCTTTTAATCGCCCGCCCCCACTCCTTGCAACATTGCGTTTGTTCAGCCGGCACGGCGGCACAGTGGTTAACACTGCTGCCTACCGGCGCCGAGGACCCGGTATCGATCCTGACCCCAGGTCACTGTCCGTGTGGGGTTTGCACATTCCCCCCCCCCCGTATCTGCGTGGGTCTCACCCCCACAACCCAAAATGATGTGCAGGGTAGGTGGAATGGCCGCGCTAAAGTGCTCCTTAATTTGAATTTTAAAAAAACATTGCTTTTGCTATCTTGGGACGCCCCCGCCATTACCTGCATGGCTCCTCGCGCTGGATCTTAGTGCCGCTGATGTGGGCGAGGAGCGGCTCTTACTCATTCATTGGTTTTAAGAAATAATTTTACCTTCTTTCCCACAACGTCTCTCTCTCTCTCTCTCTCTCTTTCTCCTGGTCCCTCCTCAAACGGTTCCACCCCTCCTGCGCCATAAGAAGGGCCTAACAAATAGTCTTTCGGCACACCAGTGAGAATGGCCATCTCATTTCACGGTCAGACTTCAGGGGAATGTCATAACCGCATCCTATCCGATAATCACCCAATGTCTCCTTCCCCGCATTCGTTACAGAGAGGGCCCCAGCGCATGCAAGTACTTGGCTAATTCTCTACCCCAACCCCATTTTAGACCAAAGTAAAATGAAAGCAAATTACTGCGGATGCTGGAATCTGAAACAAAAACAGAAAATACTGGACAATGTCAGAAAAAGTCAGGAGTGGAAATTGGGCAAGGAATCTGCTGTTATTGTGCTCTGGAAGTTTGTAATGAGTTAAAATGGATTGCAATCACCTGAGGAAAAAAGCTTGTTCGAATGCAATATAAATTTCAAACAAAGAAACATAAAATGTACTGTATGGCTTTCAGTGAGGTGCAAAAAGCAGATTAATGTTGCCTTTGTCTTTTCTTGCACAGGTGCTGGCAGCCATTTTGTATTTCATAGAATGACACAGCAGAAAATGGAGGCCTTTCAGCCCAGTGTGCCTGTTCCAGAGAGCTGCCACTTTTCTGTTTTTATCACAGATTTGAAGCATTTGGATCCTTTCCTCCATTTTGTCACTGATAAATAATTTGGCCGGTAACACATTACTGCACTAAACAGGGGGTCAAGAAAGAAAAATAGAACCTTGTCTTAGAAAATCGACCCGTGTCTGTGACTTGTACCTGATGTTTTTGTTTAATTGCAGGTCTTTATGAGGACGTCTGGAATCTTCTCTGAGTGCCGCGAGGTAGGGCTGGGGCCTCTGAGAGGGAGCAGTTTACATTAATAAGTGGTGATGTAATGTCTGCCAGGGTTGATTAATCTACCAGCAAGCCTTCCTACTGGTGGAGAGCTTGCCAGTTCTATCTCGCAGCCCAAGTGGGTGAAACCAGTTGGTTCCTGCTGGGTAATTTAATCTGCACCGTGAAAATAAATTCTAAATTCGTAACATTGATTGGAGGAGTCTGTGTGGTGTGAGACTGTGCAGGAACCTCATGTGCATCAGGCATTGCAGGTTTTTTTTAAAACTATAGTTTGCCGCATTCACTCAGTGATGTGACCATCAATTCACTCGGAACATGATTGGAAGTAAACTGTGGTTTTAATAGTCTTACAACTGAGCCTGCCTGCGACCAGAAGAACGGAGGGCAGGCTCACATGGCTGCAGCACTTTATACTCCCAGTAGTGGGAGGAGCCATGAGCGGAGCCGAGGGTGGAGCTCCTCATCTCCCCCTATGGGCAGTGCCACGCAACGGCTCACCGACAGAGCCCACAAGGACACAATACCATACAATACAATATAGTGTGAATTACATTCACCACATTCACCCCCTGTAAAAAATCAAGTCCGGCGGGGGTGAGGGGCCTACAGGTTGAGCCGGTCCAGCGGCCGTGTCATCCTTTGGGATCGGCGGAGCACCGGGGTTGCAGCCTCACGGGTGGCTGGGTGGTGACGGTCGGTGTGGGTATGGGGGTGGACTCCGGGGGTGTTTCGGTCCAAGCTCCGTTCCTGACCAGTGTGACGGGGGAAAGGGGGACGCAGGAAACCTATAGGCGCGGGGGCGCAGGGCGTGGGCAGGGAACCTATAGGCGCGGGGGCGCAGGGCGTGGGGGGTTGGGTGGGGTCTAGTGTGAGGGGTACCTCGGCGGTGGTGGTGGTAGTGGTGGATCCTGCAGGCGCCAGGTCCCGGAGGGAAACGGTGTCTTGATGGCCGTCGGGTATTCAATAAAGTCGTAGTGTGGGTTTGAATGTAGCAGTAGTACCCTCTCTACTAGGGGGTCCGTTTTGTGTGTCCGGACGTGCTTCCGGAGGAGAACCGGGCCCAGTGTCCTCAACCAAGATGGGAGCGAAGCCCCCGTGGTAGTGCCCCTAGGGAAAACAAATAATTGTTCGTGAGGGGTCTGGTTGGTGGCGGTGCATAGGAGGGACCTAATTGCATGGAGCGCGTCGGGGAGGACCTCCTGCCAGTGGGAGGGCGGGAGATTCCTGGACCGTAGGGTCGGTAGGACGGTCTTCCAGACCGTCGCATTCTCCCTCTCCACCTGCATGTTCCCCCTGGGGTTGTAGCTGATAGTTCTGCTCGAGGCAATGCCCTTGTCGAGCAGGTACTGACGCAGCTCGTCGCTCATGAAGGACGAACCCCTGTCACTGTGTACGTAGCTGGGGAAACCGAACAGGGTGAAGATGCTATGCAGGGCCCTAATGACTGTGTGGGAGGTCATATCGGGGCACGGGATGGCAAAGGGGAAGCGGGAGAATTCGTCTATGACGTTGAGGAAGTACACATTTTGATTGGTCGAGGGGAGTGGCCCTTTGAAATCGACGCTCAGGCGTTCAAAGGGCCGGGATGCCTTTACCAGATGGGCCCTGTCTGGTCTATAGAAGTGCGGTTTGCACTCCACGCAGATCGGGCAATCCCTGGTGATGGCTTTTACCTCCTCGGTGGAGAAAGGCAGATTTCGGGCTTTGACGTAGTGGGCGAGCCGGGTGACCCCCGTGTGGCAGAGGTCGTTGTGGATAGCCTTCAGGCGATTGTCTTGCGCGCTGGCGTATGTACCGCGGGACAGGGCATCTGGGGGCTCGTTGAGCTTCCCTGTTCGATCTATGATGTCATAATTATAGTTGGAGAGTTCGATCCTCCACCGCAAGATTTTATCGTTTTTTATTTTGCCCCTTTGCGAGTTGTCGAACATGAAGGAAACCGATCTTTGGTCGGTGATAAGGGTAAACCTCCTACCTGCGAGATAGTGCCTCCAGTGCCGTACGGCTTCCACAATGGCTTGAGCTTCTTTTTCTACTGAGGAGTGTCGAAGTTCCGAAGCGGAGAGGGTCCGGGAGAATAAAGCTACTGGTCTCCCTGCCTGGTTCAGAGTGGCGGCGAGAGCGACCTCTGAGGCGTCGCTCTCCACCTGGAAGGGGACGGATTCATCCACCGCCCGCATGGCGGCTTTGGCGATGTCCTCCTTGATGCAGTTGAAGGCCTGGCGGGCCTCAGCTGACAGTGGGAAGTGTGTGGTCTTAAATAGTGGATGGGCTTTGTCCGCATACTGGGGGACCCACTGGGCGTAATAATAGAAGAATCCCAGGCACCTCTTGAAGGCCCTGGGACAATGAGGGAGAGGGAGTTGTAAGAGGGGCGCATACGGTCCGGGTCAGGGCCCAGGACTCCGTTCTCCACGACATAGCCGAGGATGGCTAGTCTGGTAGTGCGGAAAACGCATTTCTCCTTATTGTAGGTGAGATTGAGTTTCTGTGCGGTTTGGAGAAATTGGTGGAGGTTGGCGTCATGGTCCTGCTGGTCATGGCCGCAGATGGTGACATTGTCCAAGTACGGAAACGTGGCCCGCAGCCCGTACTGGTCCACCATTCGGTCCATTGCTCATTGGAACACCGAAACCCCATTCGTGACGTCAAAGGGGACCCGGACGAAATGGAAGAGGCGGCCATCTGCCTCGAACACCGTGTAGTGGCAGTCCCCCGGGTGGATTGGGAGTTGATGGTATGCAGACTTCAGATACACCCTGGAG
Source organism: Scyliorhinus canicula (assembly GCF_902713615.1). Classification (NCBI taxonomy): domain Eukaryota; kingdom Metazoa; phylum Chordata; class Chondrichthyes; order Carcharhiniformes; family Scyliorhinidae; genus Scyliorhinus; species Scyliorhinus canicula. The sequence continues at coordinate 15,911,203 of NC_052168.1, forward strand.
AATATGCGGTACTGGGCGATCTGGTTGACCATGTCTGCAATTCTGAGGAGGGGGTACGCATCGAGGTGCGTGAACCGGTTAATGGTTTGGCTATAATCAACCACCATCCGGAACTTTTCCCCCGTCTTGACGACCACCACCTGAGCTCTCCAGGGGCTGTTACTGGCCTCTATGACTCCCTCAAGTAGGAGCCGCTGGACTTCAGCTCTGATGAATACTCTATCCTGCAGGCTGTACAGCCTGCTGCGAGTGGCTTCTGATTCACAGTTAGCCGTTAGGTTAGCGAAGAGTGGAGGGGTGTCGAATTTTAGAGTCGCTAAGCTGCATATCGTGAGTGGAGGTAGGGGTCCGCCGAAGCTGAGTGTGAGGCTCTTGAGGTTGCATTGGAAATCGAGCCTGGGTAAGAGTGGGGCGCAGAGGTCGGGGAGTACGTACAGCTGGAAATTGGAGTAGCTGGCACCCTGAATCGTTAGGGTCGCGATGGTGCGCCCTTGTATTTGGACCGAGTGCGAGCCCGAGGTGAGGGAGATAGTTTGCCATGCAGGGAAAATAGGGAGCGAACAGCGTCTTACCAGGTCAGGATGGACGAAGCTCTCGGAGTCGAAGAGGCACGGTGTCTTGTATCCGTTGATTTGAACGGACATCATCGAGCTCTGGAGGTGCTTCGGACGCGACTGGTCCAACGTGACTGCGTTGAGTTGCGGTTAGTCGATGGCTCGATCAGCAATGCTGGAGTGGCCCCGTGATGACTGTCCGCGGAGGTCGTAGTCGTCGGGGTGAACATCGGGTGATGGCCAAGATGGCGGCCCCCATTGATCGCACGTGGCGGGAGATGAAGAAGATGGTGTCCAAGATGGCCGCCCCTGTGGATTGCACATGGCAGGCGGCGAGGAAGATAGCGTCCAAGATGGCGGCCCCCATGAGTCGCACATGTCAGGCGGAGGCGGAGTCGGCAGGCACGCTGCAACGTTGCGGGGCCTGCGGGCCTGCGAATTGGGGGAGCGATTGTTCTGGACTGCGGGGGAGTTAGAGAGTTTTGATTTCGCCAGGCATACTCTGGCATAATGTCCTTTTCGACTGCAGCTGCTGCACGTCGCGTTGCGGGCCGGGCAGTGCTGCCGTGGGTGTTGGGGCTGGCCACAAAAATGGCACGCTGGCGCTCCATATTGAGTGGGTGGCCGCGCGGAGCAGGCCTGGGGCAGTCGCTGGTCGGGGGTCCACGATGGGGTCGCTTGGTCCGCGGGGAATGAGTTTAGACTTCAGAACGCGACCTCCATAGTAGTTGCTAGCTCTACCGTGTTCTCCAAGTTCTGGGCCCCTTTCTCGAGTAGTCGCTGGCGCACATAGTTAGACCAGAGCCCCGCAATGTACACATCACGGACAGCGAGTTTCATTTGCTGGGAGGCCGTTACAGCCTGAAAATTGCAGTCCCGAGCAAGGGCTTTTAAGTCGCGCAGGAAGTCCTCTAGCGACTCTGCGGGGCGCTGGCGGCGGGTAGTGAAAATGTGCCGCGCATAGACCTCGTTTACCGGTCGCACGTACAATTGGTCGAGCATAGCAAGGGCCTCAGTATAGGAGTCGGTACAATTGAGTTGCGTAGAGATGCGATGGCTCACCCGTGCGTGTAGTAGGCTGAGTTTCTGCTCCTCTGTAGTCTCGGAGGTGATCGATTCAGCCAGGTAGGCCTTGAAACACTGAAGCCAGTGTAGGAAGATTTCCTTCGCCTCTGCAGCCTGCGGGTCAAGTTCTAGTCGATTAGGTTTGAGGGCTGATTCCATAGTAGTTTTCTTCAAGTTTTCTAAGACTATTAAATGGATGTGACCATCAATTCACTCGGAACACGATTGGAAGTAAACTGTGGTTTTAATAGTCTTACAACTGAGCCTGCCTGTGACCAGAAGAACTGAGGGCAGGCTCACACGGCTGCAGCACTTTATACTTCCGGTAGTGGGCGGAGCCATGGGCGGAGCCGAGGGTGGAGCCCTGTACAAACTCCTCATCTCCCCCTATGGGCAGAGCCGCGCAACGGCTCACAGACAGAGCCCACAAGGACACAATACCATACGGTACAATACAGTGTGAATTACATTCACCACACTCAGGAAATGGCGTAAACGTTTTAGAACTCGAGAACTCAGCAGATGATTCCATTCCCGTGGGCCCCTGACTGTAAACAGCTTTTAAAATCATTAATCCAGTTTTACAAATAACGCAGACGCAATGAAGGATCGTGCATTTCTATAGTCTCTCACGCCGTCAGGAAACCATAAAGAATCTCTCAGCTAATCACTTTTTCGAAGTGCACTTGTTGTGCTTCCTTAGGGAGACACAGCGGCGATGTTTCTTTTTCAGCATAACCACTTGACCATCAAGTGTGATAAAAGAAATACACCATGTTTTACATGGCAGTAACAAGGTACCTGGCCAAACTGTTCCACGCTAGGCAGCCCTGTTGCTTCACAGCGCCAAGATCCCGGGTTTGATTCCTGGCTTGGGTTACTATCTGTGCGGAGTCTGCACGTTCTCCCCGTGTCCACGTGGGCTCCTCCGGGTGCTCCGGTTTCCTCCCTCAAATCCCAAAAGACGTGCTTGTGAGATGAATTGGACATTCTGAATTCCCCCTCGGTGTACCCGAACAGGCGCCGGAGTGTGGCGACTGGGGGCTTTTCACAGTAACTTCATTGAGGTGTTAATGTCAGCCTACTTGTGACAATAATAAAGATTATTATTATAAACTCTTCGGACCCTCCTTTGCCGTTTACTTCACCTTCTATTCTCCCTCATGTGTTTATCTAGATTACCTGTAATACATCTTTGCTATCCATCTCAAACACCCCACTCTCTAGTCAGAGAAGTTTCTCCCGAGTCCCCTATTGGAATTATTACTGCCTACCTTATATTTTTGGTGCCTTGTTTTGATTTCCCCGACAAGTTGAATGGCCACCTCTAGATTTGCCCAATTAACCTCTTTTATCATTTTTAAGGCCTCCCATCAGGTTACGCCTCAGTCTTCTCTTTCTACAGAAAAGAACCCCGCCCATTCCAGATGGACGTAGATGCCCAGTGAACCTGTTTTTGATATTGTTGGTTGAGGGTTAATTGCTGCCGAGGGCACTGAGGGACCTCCCACTTTGACTATGGGACCTTTTGAAAATATACTAGCCTTTGGAATTGGGCTGTGCTGGACCAATGATACAGCGATTACTCTGAACCCAGTTTCCACATCTGAAACCATCAAATCACACTCCCAAGGGCCAAGCAACATCGTAAGTATTTATTAATGGGCTGAAAGTGCACAGGAATATGGTAACATGAATTCTGAGAGTCTGCACTTAAGATCCTTTGCATCCTGACATTTTTTTGAGCCACTGTCTCATGCATTGCGACGCATCAAAACGAGATGAGAACATCAATGTTAACAGCATTGGGACGAGCTCAATCCTGCTAATGGTATCGGCTACAGCTCCACGGTTAGCACTCACTATAAATCAAAAAACTGGGGACGGCACGGTAGCACAGCAGTTAGCACTGTTGCTTCACTGCTCCAGCGTCCCAGGTTCGATTCCTGGCTTGGTCACTGTCTGTGCGGAGTCTGCACATCCTCCCCGTGTCTGCGTGGGTTTCCTCCGGGTGCTCCGGATTCCTCCCTCAAGTCCCGAAAGATGTGCTTGTTAGGTGAATTGGGTCACTATCTGTGCTGAGTCTGCACGATCTCCCCGTGTCTGCGTGGGTTTCCTCCGGGTGATCTGGTTTCCTCCCACAGTCCAAAGGTGGGCACGTTAGGTGGATTGGCCGTGATAAATTGAAAAAATGAAATGAAAATAGCTTATTGTCACGAGTAGGCTTCAATGAAGTTACTGCGAAAAGCCCCTAGTCGCCACATTCCGCCGCCTGTCCGGGGAGGCTGGTACGGGAATCGAACCGTGCTGCTGGCCTGCTTGGTCTGCTTTCAAAGCTAGCGATTTAGCCGAGTGAGCTAAACCAGCCCCTGCGCTAAACTAGCCCTTCAGAGGCTTGGCTGGCGGCGGTGGGATTGGGGCGCGCCAGCCGTTGCCGACGGGGTTGGCACCGCGCCAACCGGCGCCGAAGGGCCTCCGCCGGCCAGTGCAAGTTGGCGCATGCGCGGGAGCGCCAGCGTGTTCTGGTGTGATCCCAGCACATGCGCAGAGGGGTTCTTCTCTGCGCCGGCCATAGCGGACCGTTACAGCGGCCGGCGCGGAGGGAAAGAGTGCCCCTACAGCACAGGCCCGCCCGCAGATCGGTGGACACCGATCGCGGGCCAGGCCACCGTGGGGACCCAACGCGCCCCCGGGGCCAGATCCCCCCCCCCCTTCCCGAGGACTCCGCAGGCCGCCCACAGAGCCAGGTCCCACCGGTAAGGACCTTGTTTGATTTACGCCGGAGGGACTGACTGAAACGGGCGGGCACTCGGCCCATCGCGAAGCGGAGAATCGCCGGGGAGGGGGGGGGGGCGCCACTGCCAACGGCCCCTGACCAGGGCAGCGCGATTCCCGCCCCCGCCATAAAACCGGCTCCGGAGAATCTAGCAGCCAGCGTCGGGGCGGCAGGGCGGCATTGCCCCTTAGTGTCCAAAATAAAAGGTTAGGTGGGGTTGCAGGGATAGGGTGGAGGTGTTGGCTTAAGTAGGGCCCAATGGCTGGTGCAGACTCCATGGGCCTCACGCACTGTAAATTCTATGATTCTATGACTGTGAGTTGAAATCCCACTCCGGAGAGATGAGCACCAAATCCAGGCTGATACTCCAGTGCGGTATTGAGGGGGTGCAGCACTGTCTAAGATGCTGTGTTTCAGATGAGACATTAAATTGAAGCCCTGTCATGGCACTATTTCAAAGAAGAGCAGATTTCTCTCTGTGATTCTAGTGGCCACAGAGGCGTAAAGAGAATTATTTTATTGCAAAGCAAACTATCGGTGCAGTCCAAGTCCCAGCCCAGACTGCTCGTGCTCGGTTCCCATCTGGGCCTGCCTTTTATGACAGAGTCCATAACTCCGCTGATGGGCCCCCGCCCCTCTGTGGGGAATCTCATATTCTACGTGGCTCATGGGGAGGCTAATTGATCCATCCCCGTACGTCTCGTGAGGGTTTATAACAGTCATCTAAGCAAATATTTATCCCTCCACGGTCATCCTTAAACAAACAGATCTGGTCATTATCACATTGCTGCTAGTGTGTAAATTCACTGCCACATTTTCAGTGTTACAGCGTTGGCTGAGAGCTTTGGGATGCGCTAATGTTGCGAAAGGTACTATATATAAAAGCCAATCTTTGTTTTTCCTCTGTATTTATAGCGCACTGCTGGGTGTGATACTTTACAATTTGATTCCCAGCCTGTGTCTGGTGCTTTGCTGACTGGCCTCTGCTGGGGAAGAAGGACGACTGATTCCGCAATTGGCCTCAACATGTGAAGGAGAAAAACGGAAACAAAAATGATGTGGGCTAGTGTTCATTTTTCTGATTGCCTTTCCGTGTGTAATCATTGACACCTGGATGAAGTTACAACTGGGACTTGTACCCAAAGTCCATTCATTCGCACTTCCCAGCGGCATTGGTTTAGCTCACCAGGCTAAATCGCTGGCTTTTAAAGCAGACCAAGCAGGCCAGCAGCACGGTTCGATTCCCGTACCAGCCTCCCCAGACAGGCGCCGGAATGTGGCGACTAGGGGCTTTTCACAGTAACTTCATTGAAGCCTACTCGTGACAATAAGCGATTTTCATTTCATTTCATTTTTCATTGGCTGCCTGGTGGTCTGCTTTATTCCCTCTCCATGATTCAGGGCCACTGAGGCCTACTGTGAGTGGGTGCCCGATGAGTTCAGGTAACTCACAACAACTGGTGACTCAGCCGCCACTGGAATGTACAGCTTCCATACCCAGCGGTCAGTACCTGGGATTAGATGAGAACCAGGCGAGGCCACTCAGCCTCCCAAACCTGTTCTGTCATTCAGCGAGGTGGTGTCTCAGTTGGCAGCAGTGTCTCACCTTCCCGCTTCCCGCTTTAGGTTCCGTTCCACGTCCTTGGCACAAAAATGAAGCCTGGCACTCCAGTGCAGGACTGAGGGAATGTCGCACAGTTTGAGGTGCTGGCTTTCAGACAGAACGCTAAACCGAGGCCCCGCCTGTCTGCTTGGCTGGATGTACAAGGTCATTATTTTGAAGAAGAACGAGGGAGTTTTCCATGAGTGCCCTGGCCAATATCAATGCTTCAATCAACTTCACAAAACTAGATTATCAAGTCTTTACTGTTTTGTGGGAGTTATATTTTCTGAATTGGCATTTCCTACATGACAACACTTCAAATGAACGTCTTGGCTATAAAGTGCTTTGAGACCTTTAGTAGTTGTGAAAGACTCAATATAAATGAACGCCTTTCTTTTGTCTTGTCAAAAAGTCAAGTTTTACACCACGGAAAGAGGCCTTTTGGCCCATCACATCCACGCCGACTATCAAGCACCTAACTATTCTAATCCCATCTTCCAGCACTTGGTCCATAGCTTCGTAAACTATGGCCTTTTCCAGTGCTTATCTAAATACTTCTTTGAAGTTGTGACGGTTCCCGCTTCTACCACCCTTTCCGGCAGTGAGTTCCAGACTCCCACAACCCTCTGGGTAAAAAGGTTCCCCCGCAAATCTCTTCTAAACCTCCTGCCCATTACCGTAAATCTCTGCCCCCTGGTTATTGACTCCTCCACTAAGGGGAAAAGTTCCTCCCTCTTCATCCTATCTATGTCCCTCATAATTTTGGACACCTCAATTAGGTCCCCCTTCAGCCCTCTCTGCTGGTTTAGCTCACTAGGCTAAATCGCTGGCTTTTAAAGCAGACCAAGCAGGCCAGCAGCACGGTTCGATTCCCGTACAGGCGCCGGAATGTGGCTTTTCACAGTAACTTCGTTGAAGCCTACTCGTGACAATAAGCAATTTTCTCCTTTCTTTCTTCTTCTTCAGGGAAAACAACCCCAGTCTCTCTTCATAGCTGAAACGTTCCAGCCCAGGCACGATCCTGATGAATCTCCTCTGCACCCTCTCCAGTGCAATCACATCCTTCCTATAGAGTGGTGACCAAAACTGCACACAGTACTTTAGCTGTGTCATATCCAGCGTTTAGTAAAGCTCCAGCATAACCACCCTGCTGTTATATTCAATACCATGATTAATAAAGGCAAGAAATCCCACAGGCCTTCTTAACTACCTGTCCTTGGTTCTGTACCCCTTACTATGTTTGCCGAACAAAAATCTATCAATCGCTGTTTTGACATTTTTTATTTGACCTCCAGTTTCAACAGATATTTAGTTTGGAGATTTTTGGGTTTCCGCATTTCCTCTACCGGTTCCACGACCAGATACATAGATACATAGAATATACAGTGCAGAAGGAGGCCATTCGGCCCATCGAGTCTGCACCGACCCACTTAAGCCCTCACTTCCACTCTATCCCCATAACCCAATAACCCCATCTAACCTTTTTGGACATGAAGGGCAATTTATCGGCCGGGATTCTCCGCTATCTGGCGGAGCGGGCCGTACCAGCGCCAAGGAGTGGCGTGAACCACGCTGGCGTCGGGCCGCCAGGAAGGTGTGGAATCTTCCGCACCTTCAGGGGCTTGGCCGGCGCCGGTGGGGTTGGCGCGCGGCAGCCGTTGCCGAAGTGGTTGGCGTATGCGCGGGAGCGCCAGCGTGTTCTGGTGTGATCCCAGCACATGCGCAGAGGGGTTCTTCTCTGCGCCGGCCATAGCGGACCGTTACAGCGGCCGGCGCGGAGGGAAAGAGTGCCCCTACGGCACAGGCCCGCCCGCAGATCGGTGGGCACCGATCGCGGGCCAGGCCACCGTGGGGACCCAACGCGCCCCCGGGGCCAGATCCCCCCCCCCCGAGGACTCCGCAGGCCGCCCACAGAGCCAGGTCCCACCGGTAAGGACCTTGTTTGATTTACGGCGGAGGGACTGACTGAAACGGGCGGGCACTCGGACCGTCGCAAAGCGGAGAATCGCCGGGGGGAGGGGGGGGGGGGGGAGCGCCACTGCCAACGGCCCCTGACCGGCGTGACGCGATTCCCGCCCCCGCTGTAAAACCGGCCCCTGAGAATCTAGCAGCCGGCGTCGGAGCGGCGGGGCGGGATTCATGCCGCCCCCCCCTGCGATTCTCCGGCCCGGCGGGGGGGACGGGAAATCCCACCCATCATGTCCAATCCACCTAACCTGCACGTCTTTGGACTGCGGGACGAAACCGGAGCACCCGGAGGAAATCCACGCAGACACGGGGAGAACGTGCAGATTCCGCAGATAGTCACTCAGCAGGGAATCGAACCTGGGACCCTGGTGCTGTGAAGCCACAGTGCTAGCCACGTGTGCTACCGTGCTGCCCTAATGAAGTGCTTTATGACGCCAACGCATTTCGTCCACTGTTTTACATCCAACAGTTAATGCTCTGGGTTCTCCTGCAATGACAACCCTCTTTGTATAGACAAGTTAGGAACCAGATAATGCCATCTCGCACTATAAACTTGTTCTGTCATTCAGTGAGGTTGTGGCTCACTTGGTAGCAATCTCGCCTCGGAGTTACGAGGTTCTGTGTTTCAAGTTCCACTCCAGGGTTTCAGCTAACACTCCCGCACAGTCCTGAGGGAGTGCTTCACTCTTTGAGGAGCCAGATTTCAGATGAAACATGAAACCCAGGGCCTATCTGTACGATTGGCTGGATTTAGGAGACCCCAGTGCACCATTTTGAAGAAGAGCAGGAGGGTTTGCTACAGCGCGCTGGCCAATATTGCTGCCTCAATCAACGTCACAAAGAACCCCTCATCTGGCTGGATGCAATGGGGGATGGGGCGAGTGGGAAATACTGCTCTCCTCCTTGGCAGAGTGGAAAGAAAAGACAGAGAAAAGTCCAAGTTGAATAAGAGAAAAGATAAGCCTCCTCTCTGGCATCCTCAAGCACTTGGAGCCCGTCCAGGGTATCACACGGACCACTAAACCAAGATTTACACCAATAACTCACTTGCTGGAAAAAACATGTTGAACTATCAAAAGGACACAGTGACTCAAGCAGTTTGATCTTTAAAGTGGTTTTGCTGAGAAGATCCATCGCTTTGAACGTTAAATTGTGACCCCTTGACCGGTCAAGCCCTGGTGGTTAGTAAATAATGCACTGAATGGACCCATTTAGATGAGGAACACCCAGATTAACATGTGTGGCGAGGACAATGGCTCATTAATCCAACAGTAAAGTGTACACCATGTGCAAGGACTGGAGACACCTGAAGTAACAAAAAAAAAAGCACCCATGCACACCAACCCTGGAGAAAACGTTGGCATTTTAAGGATCGAAAGAAAGCTGGGGTAGGGGGAGAGGGGGAATGGGTAGGGTTAGGGTTAGAGGAATGGGTAGGAACACAAGCACCTGAAGGAGATTTAAATGAGAAAAGATGAGGGGGGGAGGCTTGGGTGGAGCACACAGAAATACCAGTATGGCCCGTTCTTTGCTGTAAATCCCATATAATCTCACGGAGTACGTTGCCCAGTGGATAAATGCACTGACGGCCTGGTGTGGTTCTGGGCCAGACAGTGAAGACCAGGCCCGAGATTATTCAGTGACTTGTTCTCGGCTGTGATATTGGTGAGGAGGCTATAATAGACTCTCGGTAAAGAAGAAAAACATTCTAAGCGTGCAGATAGAGGAATTGAAAAACCACAAAGAGATATCAAAAGATTAAGTGAATGTGAAAAAACTGAAGCAAAGTGTTTCAATGCAGGCAAATGTGAGGTCACCTATGTTGGACCTAACAAGGACAGGCAAGGTTATTTTCTAAATAGTGAAAAGCTGGACACAGCAGAAGTCCAATGAGATTTTGTTGGGGGTGAGGGGGGGGGGGGGGGGGGGGGGGGGGGGGGGGAGGTGGGGAGTCCAGGTCCATTGACCATTAAAATATGAACAGGCACAGAAAATAATCAAAATGGCTCCTTTTATCCTTTACATCTAGTGAAATAGAATACAAGGGGATAAAGTCATACCTTCAGCTATACAAAGTTCTGGTTAGACAACACCTGGAGAGTTACGAGCAGTTTTGTGGCAGCACACCTTTTTTTTTTAGAACAGTACAGCACAGAACAGGCCCTTCGGCCCACGATGTTGTGCCGAGCAATGGTCACCCTACCCAAACCCACGCATCCACCCTATACCCGTAACCCAACAACCCCCCCCATAACCTTACTATTTTAGGACACTACGGGCAATTTAGCAAGGCCAATCCACCTAACCCGCACATCTTTGGACTGTGGGAGGAAACCGGAGCACCCGGAGGAAACCCACGCACACACGGGGAGGATGTGCAGACTCCGCACAGACAGTGACCCAGCCGGGAACTGAACCTGGGACCCTGGAGCTGTGAAGCATTTATGCTAACCACCATGCTACCGTGTTGCCCTTACGTTTTATATTTGAGTCAGTGGAAAAGGAATGGCGCGCTATCCACCTCAACGACAGCTGCCCATGAAGTTTTGACAATTTTAAAAAAGGAAATTCCAATTAAGGGGCAATTTAGCGTGGCCAATCAACCTACCCTGCACATCTTTGGGTTGTGGGGATGAGACCCACGCAGACACGGGGAGAATTTGCAAACTCCACACGGGCAGTGACCGGGGCCGGGATCGAACCCGGGTCCACGGCACCGCGAGGCAGCAATGCTAACCTTGAGTGGTTTCTGAGTGCCTGCCAGAGAATCAAGGTGGCACCCTCGACAGGGAATCACTGGACAAGGTAGGGAACAGTCTCTTCAACCAATCAGACTGAAGAGTCCTCACTGAGCCAAGCAGAGTCCCAACCAAGAGGAATGAAACAGGAAACACAAATTAGGTTTAAATCTTGTAGAGAAAGCGAAATGAAGATTGGGAAAAACACATGGAATTGAGGGAGATAAAGCTAAAAGATTTAAACATAAAACATTAATATTAATTTCTTGAAAAATCTGCAACATTAAGGAGAAAATGAGACTTCACCCTTGCAGACCTGATTTTTCAGGGCCAGAGGGGCTGTTTGTGGCTAATTATCTCTTATTCTTGAATGTATTAGCCTAACTTTTACAACAATCCTCAATGCAATGGGTACGTATCCCAAGTTCATGACATGACAGTAATTTTAATGCCGAATCTATTGGTGAGGACTGAACAGTGCACTTTGCGGAGCTGGAGTTGCGATCAAATTTACTTTGTAATAATGGAAAACATTGACAGCCTCAATGCCATTGTTGCTGCTAAATCTGGGCCATTGTCTTCAGTGCATTCGATACATTCTCTTTATGATCTTGTGTTTTCTTCCTTTACCATCTATTGGACAATCTCTTTGGAACCTTGTGTTCAGGAAAAATGTTGGATATATGTAGCGTTTTCATAATTCAAGGACATCCTGAAGTACTTTACAACCAATGGAATACTTCTGAAGTGTAGTCCCTGTTACAATGTAGGGAATGTGGCCACCAGTTTGCATCTAACAAACTCCCACGATCAGCAGTCTGGAAATTACCAGGTGATCTGTCGGTCGAGCAATATACATCGGTGAGGACACCCGGGGATCACTCGCCTACTCGCTTTCAAAGTAGCGCAATGCGACCGTTTATTTCATCCTGAGTGGGCAGACCGAGTTTCAGTTTGACGACTTAGCAGACAGACAAGACAGGACGTCTGTCACTGCCTTGCTCCCTCAGTACTGCAGCGGAGTCTTGATTATGTACTTAAGTTTCTCTCGTGGGGTCTTGAACCCCCAGTCGTCTGACTCGGAGGGGAAGTGTTATCCCATGAATCTCAGCTGACGCAATGGCTTCGCTATCTTGTGTACACTGAAACGTTGTGCACGCTGTCTCCAGAACATTCTATACTCTAGCTTCAGTACTGAAAATGCTGTGCACAATTCGCTGATGAAACCGTGCGTTACAGTACACGGATAATGCTGTTCGTATAATGTGTTCAGTAACTTCAAAACATTTTGTCCACCGTCTCTGTTACAGTGTGTACAAGGTCTTCAGTCATTTTGCAAGTCAGCACACACTCTGATGACATTGCCCTGTAAAATTCTGGAACTGAAGTGAAGTACATACCGTGCGAGAGCTGGTTCTGGTAATCCTGTCACAGTTGGTTTGCTGTCAATCCAGATTGGACAAACAGTCTACTTTTTTGAGTGGGTTACTAATCTAACAATGATTACTGGAATCCATTGCGAGTGATGCACTTTGAGACACATCAGCGAGATAAGAATCAGAGAATCTAAGAGTGCTTACAGTGCAGAAGGAGACCATTCGGCCTATCGAGCCAAGGCAGCTCTTTGCAAGAGCAAGCAAAATGAAGATTGGGAAAGACACATAGAACATAGAACAGTGCAGCACAGAACAGGCCCTTCGGCCCTCGATGTTGTGCCGAGCAATGATCACCCTACTCAAACCCACGTATCCACCCTATACCCGTAACCCAACAACCCCCCTTAACCTTACTTTTTAGGACACTACGGGCAATTTAGCACGGCCAATCCACCTAACCCGCACATCTTTGGACTGTGGGAGGAAACCGGAGCACCCGGAGGAAACCCACGCACACACGGGGAGGACGTGCAGACTCCACACAGACAGTGACCCAGCCGGGAATCGAACCTGGGACCCTGGAGCTGTGAAGCATTTATGCTAACCACCATGCTACCGTGCATCTCTGTCCTTATCATGCAGCCCTATGATTTTTTTTTCCACCTTCAGTGATTTATCCAATTCACTTTTGAAAGCCACAATTGAATCTGTCTCCACAGCCATTTCAGGTGGGGCATTTGATGCTGTAACTGTTTGCTGTGTTTTTCCGCATGCCGCCTTTAATTCTTGTTCTAATCACCTTTAGGTCAGTCTCTTCTGGTTACCGCCCTTATCACCAATGGGAAGGCTCTCTCTATCTTTCTTGTGATGGAGATTCCATCTTGTGGGCATCTATCTTTAGGGCTGCACGGTAGCACAAGTGGATAGCACTGTGGCTTCACAGCGCCAGGGTCCCAGGTTCAATTCCCTGCTGGGTCACTGCCTGTGCAGAGTCTGCACGTCCTCCCCGTGTCTGCGTGGGTTTCCTCTGGGTGCTCCGGTTTCCTCCCACAGTCCAAAGATGCGCCGGTTAGGTGCATATGCATGCTAAATTGCCCTTGTTGTCCAAAAATGTTAGGAGGGGTCATTGGGTTATGGGGATAGGGTGGAAGTAAGGGCTTAAGTGGGTCTGTGCAGACCTGATGGGCCGAATGGCCTCCTTCTGCACTGTTTGTTCTATGTTCTATGAATAAGGGACCAAACTGTATGGTAATAATATGGGAATATGGGGGCAGGACGATGGCGCAGTGGTTAGCACTGCTGCCTCATGGCGCCGAGGTCCGACCCCGGCTCTGGGTCACTGTCCGTGTGGAGTTTGCACATTCTCCCCGTGTTTGCGTGGGTTTCGCCCCCACAACCCAAAGATGTGCAGGGTAGGTGGATTGGTCATGTTAAATTGCCCCTTAATTGGAAAAATGAATTGGGTACTCTAAATGTAAAAAAAAAAACACAGGAATATTAGGTTAAAAAGTTACTTTTTTTATTTGTCCATGGGATGTGGGCATCACAGAATGTGTTCATCCCTAATTGCCCTTGAGGGGTTAGTTAAGAGTCAACCACATCGCTGTGGGTCTGGATTCACCTGTACGTCAGACCAGTTAAGGATAACAGATTTCCTTCCCTAAAGGGTATTAGTGAACCAGATGGGTTTTTACAACAATCGACACTGGTTTCATGGCCATCCAAATGTTTATTGAATTCAGATTTCACTATCTTCAGTGACGGAATTTGACCCTAGATTACTAGTCCAGTGAAAATACTACGATGCCACCACCTCCTTTGGTAAACTCACAGAAGAAAATACTGATTAACAACGGTCAGAACTGGCTTGTGAAACACGATGGGGTTGACTCCCTGCATAACAATGCAAATTTGCTGATAAGAAAATACCCACTCCCAAAAATGGCATAGAACAGTACAGCACAGAACAGGCCCTTCGGCCCTCAATGTTGTGCCGAGCCATGATCACCCTACTCAAACCCACGTATCCACCCTATACCCATAACCCAACAACCCCTCCCCCCCCTTAACCTTACTTTTATTAGGACACTACGGGCAATTTAGCATGGCCAATCCACCTAACCCGCACATCTTTGGACTGTGGGAGGAAACCGGAGCACCCGGAGGAAACCCACGCACACAGGGGGAGGACGTGCAGACTCCACACAGACAGTGACCCAGCCGGGAATCGAACCTGGGACCCTGGAGCTGTGAAGCATTTATGCTAACCACCATGCTACCCTGCTGCCCCCCTGCATCAGATGGTTTCATCTCTTACACTATATATCCCAAAATTTTCGACAAGTATCTGAACATGATTCAAATAGATTTAGATATGTTTGGAACCTAACCAGTCTCACTCACTCAGGGATCATTTTAATATTTGATTGGTAATCTTTTCAAAACCTGATCAATGCCACAGTTGAAAATTTTTTTTTAGAGTACCCAATTCATTTTTTCCAATTAAGGGGCAATTTAGCATGTTCAATCCACCTACTCTGCACATCTTTGGGTTGTGGGGGAAAAACCCACGCAAACTCGGGGAGAACGTGCAAACTCCACACGGACAGTGACCCAGAGCCGGGATCGAACCTGGGACCTCGGCGCGGTGAGACTGCAGTGCTAACCACTGCGCCACCGTGCTGCCGATCGGCGTCACAGTTAAGGTTTCAGCTTAGGATCCTCTATGAGAAAGAAGAACTAGCTATCTTCTCTTTTTCTGGAATTATCGAATTTCACGATTTATGATTCCCAAGTAAACACTAAATTGCATGCTTCCTTATTTCAATAAAGTTTGTGTGTTTAAACATTTATATTGTCTCACTTAGTTTTGTATCAATAAATCAAGGAACTCAACTCCTTTTGCTGCCTCTCCCGGGTTTGCTAAGGCTAACTATTCTGCTTTGATGACCAGTGTTTGCTGAGGCCAGTTGACTCAGTACAGATTGGACATTGCACCTGTTTTACTTGAACAAAATAAGTGACAGCCATTCGCTGGTTCATTCCTCAGGGAAGTGCTTTAAGCAATAAGAGTCAGCTGCCTGGTTTAAATTTCAAACCATACTAGGCAGTTAACTGTCAGTCACCATTAACTGGTGCATTCTCCGTGCCTCTACCAATAAGTGTCCACTTGCCAACGAATCAGCACTCTCTTTTCATACAGTGTGTTGGAGGGCATTTTGTGATACTGGACTATGATATAAATTATAGGTGGCCCTGTAACTAAATTTTTGCTCCTATATTACTTTTGAATAGTTCTGATGAAACAAAAGGCACTCATTGGCTTAGATGTCTGTTTAGAAGAGGCAATTTGTAGAAATAGATAGTGTGTACACAATGCTTTTAATATCAGAAAAGACACAAAATGGCTGTTAGCTATTTTATGATATTAATGACACAAAATGGCTGAACAAGCCACATTCCGTGTAAACTGTCTCATGAGACCCAAGTGTGGGTATGTATAGGGAGTGTCCCAACAGTCGCTGATAACAGCTTCACAGAACAAGACTTGCAATGTATCCTTGATAAGCTCAAGGTCAAAGGCTGTAGCCAGGACACATCATTATGTTAGTTTTGAATGACTTCTGTATGAAGTTAGGGGTGGGTAAGACAACACCCACTTTAACCATATATGTGATAAGTGGGATGCTAGGAAAAATTGATTCACTGCATGTAATATATGTGACGCGAATATAGTTGATTGATTGTATGTAAATGAGAAAACAGCTAATTCTGCCCCTTGAATCTGTATATTAACCCGTGTGAGCTTTAGCTCAAGTGGGATAAGGTGCTGTCAGAGGCTGCGGAGCCCCCAGATCTTGTCTCCCAGAATTCTGACATAATAAACTGATTTTTTTAAACTTATACTCAGGCCTTGGTGTGAATATTTCCACCCCTAACACAGTACAAATTTGTTGTTTTCCCTTACATTGGTGTTCTTGTGAATTGTCCTGAGGAGTGTAAGACAGAAAGCTTTGACAAAATGTCCCTCTTTTTTTCACAAATACTCAAGTCCTGCACTACTAACCGAATATTAATTTATGTTTACTGGAAGCAGCATACTTTAATGGAAGGAATGCGTTCTCTCCAAACAAAAGGAATATGTTTGAGCCTTGCTCCTTTTCAAAAATTGGGGAGGCAAGTTCTCCAAGGTAATGCATCAGCCAATCAGAATCGACCTGCCAACCAATCAAACTTTTCTGCTGTTGTAGAAATTGTTGTGATTGTTTCAAATTTGACATTGTTACATTTGCCCTGATGAGTGTAAGATGAAAAGCTTCAGCAACATGTCTCTCATTTCAGCAATTGTCAAGCTGTGTGCAACAAAGAGACTGAAAGTGTTCACTACTGGCTGACAGCACACAATCCACGTGAGCTTTTTAAAAATTAATTTACAGTATGTGGGCGTCACTGGTTAGGCCAGCATTTATTGGCTATCTCTAGTTGCCTTCTTGAACCGCTGTAATCCCTGAGGTGTAGATACAGCACCCCACCCCCGTCCCCCACCCCTCCAGACAGGGCGGGCTCCTGACAAAGGGCAGCACGGTAGCATAGTGGTTAGCACAATTGCTTCACAGCTCCAGGGGCCCAGGTTCGATTCCCGGCTTAGGTCACTATCTGTGTGGAGTCCCCGTGTGTGCGTGGGTTTCCTCCGGGTGCTCCGGTTTCCTCCCACAGTCCAAAGATGTGCAGGTTAGGTAGATTGGCCATGATAAATTTCCCTTAGTGCTGGATGGGGTTACTGGGTTCTGGCGACAGGGTGGAGGTGTGGGCTTGGGTAGGGTGCTCTTTCCAAGAGCCGGTGCAGACTCAATGGGCCGAATGGACTCCTTCTGCACTGTAAATTCTATGATGAACAGCATAGAACCTAAAGGAGCCATTGTCTTTTTTTAAAAAATAATTTTTATTGAAAAATTTTGTATTTATACAACAACGAACCGTAATAAAATACCAACAATAACAATAATGATAACAATCATAAACATTTGCCTATCCTCAATGAACACCAAAACATATTAACAACTACTTAAATTAACACAATGTTAAGTTACATAACCATAGAAAAAATAGAAACAATAATAAGGAACACCCCCCCCCCCCCCCCCCCCCCCGCCCCCCCCCCCCCCCCCCCCCCCCCCCCGGGTTGCTGCTGCTATTGACCAAGATACCTATCTTTGAGCCAGGAAGTCCAGAAAAGGCTGCCACCATTTATAGAACCCTTGTATTGATTCTCTCAGGGCAAATTTGACCCTCTCCAATTTTATAAATCCCGCTAGGTCACTGATCCAGGTCTCCACACTTGGGGGCCTCGCATCTTTCCACTGCATCAAGATCCTTCGTCGGGCTACTAGGAACGCAAAGGCCAGGACACCGGCCTCTTTCGCCTCCTGCACTCCCGGCTCCGTCACAACTCCAAAAATCACGAGTCCCCACCCTGGTTTGACCCTGGATCCAAACACCCTCGACACCGTCCCCGCCACCCCCTTCCAGAATTCTTCCAGTGCCGGGCATGCCCAGAACATATGGGCATGGTTCGCTGGACTCCCCGAACACCTGGTGCACCTGTCCTCACCCCCAAAGAACCTACTCATCCTAGTCCCGGACATGTGGGCCCGGTGCAGCACCTTGAATTGGATGAGACTAAGCCTCGCACACGAAGAGGAAGAGTTGACTCTCTCCAAGGCATCCGCCCAAGTCCCATCCTCTATCTGCTCCCCAAGTTCCCCCTCTCATTTAGCCTTCAGCTCCTCCACTGACGACTCCTCCACCTCCTGCATTACCTTACAATGTCAGACACCTTCCCCTCTCCGACCCATACCCCCGAAAGCACTCTGTCCATCGCCCCCCCGCGAGGGCAGCAAAGGGAATCCCTCTACCTGTCGCCTAGCAAACGCCTTTACCTGCAAGTATCTGAACATGTTCCCTTGGGGAAGGCCAAATTTATTTTCCAGTTCCCCCAGGCCCACAAACCTCCCGCCAATAAACAGGTCCCTCAGTTTACTGATGCCCACCCTATGCCACCCCCTAAATCCCCCATCAGTGTTCCCCGGGATGAACTGATGATTTCCACCCAGTGGAGTCTCCATCGAGCCCCTTGTTCCCCCCCTATGCTGTCTCCACTGTCCCCAGATTCTTAGGGTCGCCGCCACCACCGGGCTCGTGGTATACCTCTTAGGAGAAAGCGACAACGACGCCGTTACCATGGCACCCAGGCTCGTACCTCTGCAAGACGCCATCTCCATTCTTTTCCACCCCCCATCACCTATTTACGCACCATTGACACATTGGCCACCCAATAGTACCCCAAAAGGTTGGGCAGCGCCAGCCCGTCTCGATCCCTCCCTCGCTCCAGGAAAACCCTCTTCACTCTCGGAGTCCCATGTACCCACACAAAGCTCAAAATACTGCTAGTCACCCTCCTAAAGAAGGCCCTGGGGGTGAAGATGGGCAGGCACTGAAAGAGAAACAAGAACCTCGGAAGCACCGTCATTTTGACGGACTGCACCCTCCCCGCCAATGACAATGGCAGCATGTCCCACCTCTTGAACTCCTCCTCTATCTGATCCACAAGCCTGGTGAAATTATGCTTGTGAAGAGTCCCCCAGTCCCTGGCCACCTGCACCCCCAGGTACCTAAAACTCTCCCTGCCCTCCTGAGCGGGAGCCTACCAATTCCTTCCTCCTGGTCCCCAGGGTGCACCACAAACACCTCACTCTTGCCTAGATTTAGTTTATAGCCTGAAAAGATCCCAAACTCAGCTAGCAGCTCCATCACCCCTGGCATCCCTCCCACCGGGTCCGCCACATACAGTAACAGGTCATCGGCATATAACGACACCCTATGTTCCTCCCCACCCCGCACTAAACCCCTCCACCTCCCTGAATCCCTCAACGCCATCGCCAACGGCTCGATTGCCAATGCAAACAACAAGGGGGACAGGGGGCAACCCTGCCTGGTCCCTCAGTAATGCCGGAAGTACTCCGACCTCCTCCCATTCGTGGTCACACACGCCATCGGGGCCTCATATAGCAGCCTCACCCATCTAATAAACCCTTCACCAAATCCAAACCTCCCCAACATCTCCCATAAGTACCCCCACTCCACTATCGAATGCCTTCTCCGCATCCAGCGTCACCACTATCTCAGACTCCCCCTCAATCGCCGGTATCATGATGACATTCAACGACCTCTGCACATTCGCGTTCAGCTGCCTTCCCTTAACAAAACCTGTCTGGTCCTCGTGCACAACCCCTGGCACACAGTCCTCTATCCTGGTGGCCAGGATTTTTGCCAGCACCTTGGCATCCACATTAACGAGAGATATGGGCCTGCATGAGCCACACTGCTGGGGGTCCTTGTCCCTCTTTAAGATTAACGAAATCAGCGCCCGCGACATCGTCGGGGGCAATGTCCCCCCTTCCCACGCCTCATTAAGTGTCCGCACCAGCAAGGGGCCCACTAGGTCCACAAACTTTTTATAAAACTCCACCGGGAACCCATCCGGCCCCGGCTCCTTCCCTGACTGCATCTGCCCGATCCCCTTAACCAGCTCCTCCAGCTCAATCGGCGCCCCCAACCCCTCCACCTGCTCCTCCTGCACCTTCGGGAAAGATAGCCCATTGAGAAACCTCTCCATTCCCCTCCTATCCACCGTTGGCTCCGACCGGTACAGTTCCCCGTAAAAGTCCTTGAAGACCTCATTCACCTCTACCCCCTTCCGCACCACATTCCCACTCTTGTCTCTCACTCCAGCAATTTCCCTAGCCGCATCCCGCTTGCGGAGCTGATGAGCCAGCATCCTACTCGCCTTTTCACCATGTTCGTACACTGCCCCTTGTGCCTTCCTCCACTGTGCCTCAGCCTTTCTAGTGGTCAACAAATTAAATTTAGCCTGTAGGCTGCGCCTCTCCCCCAACAGTCCCTCCTCTGGTGCCTCCGCGTACCTCCTATCTACCTCCAGCATCTTCCCCACCAGTCTATCCCTCTCACTCCTCTCGCTCCTCTAGGAGCCCTTGTTTTAACAGTCAAGTCAGCAGTTCAGGCTGCTTGCGATAACGGCACTGAATTGCAAGGGGCCCACTAGGTCCACAAACTTTTTATAAAACTCCACCGGGAACCCATCCGGAGAGGTTTCTCGATGGGCTATCTTTCCCGAAGGTGCAGGAGGAGCAGGTGGAGGGGTTGGGGGCGCCGATTGAGCTGGAGGAGCTGGTTAAGGGGATCGGCACTGATGCGATAACATCCGGAATAAGGTGGGTGAGCTTGCAGCATGGGTTGGTACCTGGGATCTCGATGTTATGGCGATTTCAGAGACATGGGTAGAGCAGGGACAGGAATGGTTGTTGCAGGTTCCAGGATTTAGATGTTTCTGTAAGAACAGAGAAGATGGTAAAAGAGGGGGGGGTGTGGCATTGTTAATCAAGGAAAGTATTACGGCGGTAGAAAGGACGCTTGAGGACTCGTCTACTGAGGCAGTATGGGCCGAGGTTAGGAACAGTAGAGGAGAGGTCACCCTGTTGGGAGTTGTCTATAGACCTCCGAATAGTTCCAGAGATGTAGAGGAAAGGATTGCAAAGATGATTCTCGACAGGAGCGAGAGTAACAGGGTAGTTGTTATGGGGGACTTTAACTTTCCAAATATTGACTGGAAATACTATAGTTCGAGTACTATAGATGGGTCAGTTTTTGTGCAGTGTGTGCAGGAGGGTTTTCTGACACAGTATGTAGACAGGCCAACAAGGGGCGAGGCCACATTGGATTTGGTACTGGGTAATGAACCCGGCCAGGTGTTAGATTTAGATGTAGGTGAGCACTTTGGTGATAGTGATCACAACTCGGTTATGTTTACTTTAGCAATGGGCAGGGATAGGTACATACCGCAAGGCAAGAATTATAGCTGGGGGAAAGGCAATTATGATGCGATTCGGCAAGATTTAGGATGTATAGGATGGGGAAGGAAACTGCAGGGGATGGGTACAATCGAAATGTGGAGCTTTTTCAAGGAACAGCTACCCCGTGTCCTTGATAAGTATGTACCTGTCAGGCAGGGAGGAAGTTGTTGAGCAAGGGAACCGTGCTTTACTAAGGAAGTTGAAGCACTTGTCAAGAGGAAGAAGAAGGCTTATGTTAGGATGAGACATGAAGGCTCAGTTAGGGCACTTGAGAGTTACAAGTTAGCCAGGAAGGACCTAAAGGGAGAGTTAAGAAGAGCGAGGAGAGGACACGAAAAGTCGTTGGCGGATAGGATCAAGGAAAATCCTAAGGCTTTCTATAGGTATATCAGGAACAAAAGAATGACTAGAGTAAGATTAGGGCCAATCAAGGATAGTAGTGGAAAGTTGTGTGTGGAATCAGAGGAGATAGGGGAAGCGTTAAATGGATATTTTTCATCAGTGTTTACACTGGAGAAAGACAATGTTGTCGAGGAGAACACTCAGGTTCAGTCGACCAGGCTAGATGGAATTGAGGTTCAAAAGGAGGAGGTGTTAGCAATTTTGGAAAATGTCAAAATAGATAAGTCCCCTGGGCCAGATGGGATTTATCCTAGGATTCTCTGGGAAGCCAGGGAGGAGATTGCAGAGCCTTTGTCCTTGATCTTTATGTCGTCTTTGTCGACAGGAATAGTGCCGGAAGACTGGAGGATAGCAAATGTTGTCCCCTTGTTCAAGAAGGGGAGTAGAGACAACCCTGGTAATTATAGACCTGTGAGCCTTACTTCGGTTGTGGGTAAAATGCTGGAAAAGGTTATAAGAGATAGGGTTTATAATCATCTTGAAAAGAACAAGTTGATTAGCGATAGTCAACACGGTTTTGTGAAGGGTAGGTCATGCCTCACAAACCTTATTGAGTTTTTTGAGAAGGTGACCAAACAGGTGGATCAGGGTAAAGCTGTTGATGTGGTGTATATGGATTTCAGTAAGGCATTTGATAAGGTTCCCCACGGTAGGCTATTGCAGAAAATAAGGAAGTATGGAATTGAAGGTGATTTAACGGTTTGGATCAGTAATTGGCTAGCTGAAAGAAGACAGAGGGTGGTGGTTGATGGCAAATGTTCATCCTGGAGTTCAGTTACCAGTGGTGTACCACAAGGATCTGTTTTGGGGCCACTGCTGTTTGTCATTTTTATAAATGACCTGGAAGAGGGTGTAGAAGGATGGGTTAGTAAATTTGCAGATGACACGAAGGTCGGTGGAGTTGTGGATAGTGCTGAAGGATGTTGTAGGATACAGAGGGACATAGATAAGCTGCAGAGCTGGGCTGAGAGGTGGCAGATGGAGTTTAATGCGGAAAAGTGTGAGGTGGTTCACTTTGGAAGGAGTAACAGGAATGCAGAGTACTGGGCTAATGGCAAGATTCTTGGTAGTGTAGATGAACAGAGAGATCTCGGCATCCAGGTACATAAATCCCTGAAAGTTGCCACCCAGGTTAATAGGGCTGTTAAGAAGGCATATGGTGTGCGAGCCTTTATAAGCAGGGGGATTGAGTTTCGGAACCACAAGGTCACGCTGCAGCTGTACATAACTCTGGTGCGGCCGCACCTGGAGTACTGCATGCAGTTCTGGTCACCACATTATAGGAAGGATGTGGAAGCTTTGGAAAGGGTTCAGAGGAGATTTACTAGGATGTTGCCTGGTATGGAGGGAAGGTCTTACGAGGAAAGGCTCAGGGAATTGAGGTTGTTTTCGTTAGAGAGGAGAAGGCTGAGAGGTGACTTAATAGAGACATATAAGATAGTCAGAGGGTTAGATAGGGTGGACAGTGAGAGTCTTTTTCCTCGGATGGTGATGACCAACACGAGGGGACATAGCTTTAAATTGAGGGGTGATAGATATAGGACAGATGTCAGAGGCAGTTTCTTTACTCAGAGAGTAGTAGGGGTGTGGAATGCCCTGCCTGCAACAGTAGTAGACTCGCCAACTTTAAGGGCATTTAAGTGGTACACTGGATAGACATATGGATGAAAATGGAATAGTGTAGGTCAGATAGGCTTCAGATGGTTTCACAGGTCGGCGCAACATCGAGGGCCGAAGGGCCCGTACTGTGCTGTAGTGTTCTATGTTCTATGTGTTCTATGAATTGCATTCCATAGCTCATATAAGAATTCATTAATGAAAAATTTCAAGTTAATGCTGCACATTACAGACAGACAGCTAAACGTCGAATCAAACTTATTTGATTCTAACACAAACCAATTAGGATTACATAGGGGCATAGCTAGATGGCTAAAGACTGATATGATTTAGTATAACCGTAATAGTTCGTACGGCCATATTCCATTCCAGAATCAATCTATGCTTTTACTTAACTATTCGCTGTCTCTCTGTCTTTCATATTTCACTTTCTAACTCTGACTTTTGAAGTTATTGCAAGCTGTTTGCCGTAAGCAAGAAAATCATTTCTCTATTATTTGAAAGTTGAATTGTCTACAAAATTGCTTCTCTTTGAGTCCTTTTGCTAGCTGGATTTATTAGAGAATAAGATTTGAATGATTCTCAATTGTAATCAATAGAGACAAATAAAACAATTCTTATTTGCATCTGAGAAGTGTTGACTCAAATTTCTACTGAGTTTTAGTGTTCGTAAGTGCTGCTAAATCCGCATGGTAGATCTCTACAACCAGCAATATATTTCCAAGTCAGGGTGGTGAGTGACATGGAGGGGAACCTCCAGGTGGTGGGGTTCCCAGGTATCTGCTGCCCTTGTCCTTCCAGATGGTAGTGGGCATGGGTTTGGAAGGTGCTGTCGAAAGGAGCCTTGGTGAGTTCCTGCAATGCATCTTGTAGATGGTACACACGGCTGCCATTGTTCATCAGTGGTGGAGGGAGTGAATGTTTGTGGAAGGGGGAGCAATCAAGCGGGCTGCTTTGTTCTGGGTAGTGTTGTTGGAGCTGTATTCATCCAGGCAAGTGGAGAGTATTCCATCACACTCCTGACTTGTGCCTTATAAATGGTAGGTGGGCTTTGGGGGGTCATGAGGTGAGTTATCCGCCATAGGATCCCTAGTCTTTTACCTGCCCCGGTAACCACAGTATTAATATGGCTAGTCCAGTTCAGTTTCTGCTCAAAGATAACCCCCGGGTTGTTGATGTTGGGGAATTCAGCAATGGGAAAGCGATTGAATGTCAAGGGCCGATGGTTAGATACTCTCTGGCCATCGCTTGGCACTTTTGTGGTGCAAATGTAACTTGCTATTTGTCAGCCCAAGCCTGGATATTGTTCAGATCTTGCTGCATTTGTACATGGACTGCTTCATTATCTGAGGAGTTGCGAGGAGGGGACGAGACAGTGGCATAGGGGTTAGCACTACTGCCTCACAGCGCCAGGGACCCAGGTTCAATTCCGGCCTTGGGAAACTTTCTGTGTGGAGTTTTCACATTCCCCCCGTGTCTGCATGGGTTTTCTCCCACAAGATATGTAGATTAGGTTGATTGGCCATGATAAATTGCTCTTAGTGTTGTGGTGAATGTATAAATACTGTTAATTCACCAGTATACTGTATTACGTTATACCATGTTATTAACCCTGTGGGCTCCATCTATGGGCCATTGTGTGGCTTCACCCACAGGGGGAGATGTGGAGCATGTACGGGCTCAGCCCATGGCTCCGCCCCTTATAGGAAGTATAAGAGCAGCAGACCTGCGGGACCGCCTTCGGTACTATTGTACCAGTCGCAGGCAGGCAAAGTTGTAAGCTGATTAAAACCACTGTTTACTTTGGCACAAGCCTTTGAGTGAATTGACGGTCGCATCAAGTGTCTAAGAGTAAGGTGGGGTTACTGGGTTATGGGAATGGACGGGATGCTGGGGTGCTCTTTCAGAGGGTCTTTGTAGACCCGATGGGCTGAATGGCCTCCTTTTGCATTGTTGTGATTCTGACCTTATGATGGAAGGGAGGTCATTGATGAAGCAGATGAAGATGGTTGGGCCTGGGGCACTACCCTGAGGAACTCCTGCAGTGATGTCCTGGAGCTGTGATGATTGACCTCCAACCACCACAACCATCTTCCTTTGTGCCGGGTATGACTCCAACCAAATTAAAAAACAGCTTCTTCCCCAAGGTTACCAGACTCCTGAATGACCCTCTTATGGACTGAACTGATCTCGCTGCGCATCTTCTCTACTGGTGTAGCACTGTACGCTGTATGCTTCACCTGCAGTCTATCTATTTACATTGTGTATTTATCGTATGTCCTATATTTTTACATGTATAGAACGATCTGCCTGGACTGTACGCAGAACAATACTTTTCGCTGTACCTCGGTACACATGACAATAAATCTGAATCTAAAACCTATCTTCACACTTAACACGATTGAGAGCTATATGAATGCAAATTTCTGAAAGCTGCTATTTAAATGCAAATTGCTGCAGCTGATCACACAATGAGGAAAGTAAAGTCAGGTAGCATTAACTACTACTGAGGAAGAACACAGGATAAAACATACTGAGCAAAGGCGAAACGCACAATGTAAAGGCTTTTTCTAAAGGCAGCTAAAAACAAAGTGCGGGATAGACAATGGTTGCTTCTGGGGGGGTGGGAGGGAGGAAGGGGGGACATGAGATTGTGCTCATGGCTGCTGATGGGCCCAATGGAAACTGTTGATTCATGCATCGATGAAAGTTGGAGTAACCCTGAGACAGATAAAGGGCGAAATTAATAAGGGACGAAAGTTGGACTTTTTAACCGGGTCATGGGACGTAGTGGGGAGCGAACCATGGGATTGGCGAGGAGTTCATAGAATCTACAGTGCAGAAGGAGGCCATTCGGCCCATCGAGTCTGCACCGGCTCTTGGAAAGAGCACCCTACCCAAGGTCAACACCTCCACCTTATCCCCACCTTATCCCCATACCCCAGTAACCCCACCCAACACGAAGGGCAATTTTGGACACTAAGGGCAATTTATCACGGCCAATCCACCTAACCTGCACATCTTTGGGCTGTGGGAGGAAACCGGAGCAGCCGGAGGAAACCCACGCACACACGGGGAGGATGTGCAGACTCCGCAGAGACAGTGACCCAAGCCGGAATCGAACCTGGGACCCTGGAGCTGTGAAGCAGTTGTGCTATCCACAATGCTACCCTGCTGCCCCACAGGTTTTTTTAGAATTAGAATAGTACAGCACAGAACAGGCCCTTCGGCCCTCGATGTTGTGCCGAGCAATGATCACCCTACTCAAGGCCACGTATACCTATACCAGTAACCCAACAACCCCCATTAACCTTATTTTTTTAGGACACTAAGGGCAATTTAGCCTGGCCAATCCACCTAACCCGCACATCTTTGGACTGTGGGAGGAAACCGGAGCACCCGGAGGAAACCCACGCACACACGGGGAGGACGTGCAGACTCCACACAGACAGTGACCCAGCCGGGAATCGAACCTGGGACCCTGGAGCTGTGAAGCATTTATGCTAACCACCATGCTACCGTGCTGCCCTATTGTTTGATTTGTGGAAAGAACGAGCGAGTGTAGAAGACATTACAACGAGCCTGGGGTGCTGTAATGCCGTGAGTGTGTAAGGAGGAGAAAACAGAACAAAGAAAGTTGGGGAGGGCGTGGGGAGAATGACGCATCGAAACTGACTCCAACAAATATGTAATGTTTATTATTGTCACAAGTAGGCTTACATCAACACTGCAATGAAGGTATTGTGAAAATTCCCGAGGGTTAAGCAACCAATGCAGACAGAGGCACTCTTTCATTCCCGATACTTGTTCCGCAGTTGCTAATCAGCCATGCTGACAGCACTGGATATGAGTGTACTGTTTATTTTTATCCACTGCTTCCTGTATGAGTACAAGATCTGGCATCTCAGGCCTGACTCACACAGCTCCGGATATGAGAGCTTGTTCCTTTGTGCTGCACATACAGAGCAACTCAAGCCACAAACTATGCACTGCTGGAGCCGAGTGACAGTTTCGCCTTGTGTCGCGAGCTTCGTGCATTACTTGGAAAGCGTGGCCATTTTCAGCTGCAGCACAACAGGCAAAAAGAGTTTGAGGTCAAAGAGAAACACGGCAACAGTGAGAGGTGGCGCGGAGGCAGAAATATGAAAGGGGTAGAAACGACAGGCCATGTGGGTATTGCAAAATAGTGGGTGGGGAGGAACAGAGAGAGGGATTCACATACCAGTGCCCACGGCTACCCGCACCCACTCACTTTTCACACATTAAGGGAACTTATATTTGGGACTGTATGACTCATGTGTGCCTCTGCCAAATCCTGCATGCAAATATACTTACATACATACATACACACACACTTACTTACATGCATACATACTTACATACATACATACTTGCATACATACTTACATACATACATACTTACATATATACACATGCAAACATCCTTACATACTTACGCACATACATACTTACATACATACACACTTACATACATACTTACACGCATACATACTTACATACATACATACTTACATACATACATATGCACTTACTTACATGCATACTTACTTACATGCATACATACTTACATATATACATACACACTTACTTACATGCATACTTACATGCATACATACTTACATACATACACACTTACTTACATGCATACTTACATGCATACATACTTACATACATACACACTTACTTACATGCATACTTACATGCATACATACTTACATACATACATCCTTACATACTTACACACATACATACTTACGTACATAATAACATATATACAAATTTACATACATACTTGCATGCATACCTACATCCATACATACTTCTATATTTACATACATACATACTTACATGCATACATACTTACATATTTACATACTTACTTACATTCATACATAGTTGCATATTGACATATTTGCATACATACATACTTACATACATACATACCTACCTGCATACTTACACACTTATATATTTACATACATACATACTTACATGAATACATACATACATACACACATACATGCGGAGACAGAAACAATAGTGGAGGCTGAAAGAGTGAGAATTGGAATCAACTTGAGGGTGCGAGAGAATGATGGTTTGAGAGAGAGAATGACAGAATGAGAGAAGACAAGATTCTGAAAATGAGCAGAAGGTGCGTGAGCGAGACTGAGTGTGAACACTGAGAGAGACTGAGTGTGAACACTGAGAGAGAATGAGTGTGAACACAGAGACTGAGTGTGAACACTGAGGGAGACTGAGTGTGAACACTGAGAGAGACTAAGTGTGAACACTGAGAGAGACTGTGTGTGAACACTGAGCTAGATTGAGTGTGAACGCTGAGAGAGACTGAGTGTGAGCACCGAGATAGATTGAGTGTGAACGCTGAGAGAGACTGAGTGTGAACACTGAGGGGACTGAGTGTGAACACTGAGCAAGATTGAGTGTGAATGCTGAGAGAGACTGAGTGTGAACACTGAGCGAGATTGAGTGTGAACGCTGAGAGAGACTGAGTGTGAACACTGAGCAAGATTGAGTATGAACACTGAGAGAGACTGAGTGTGAACGCTGAGAGAGACTGAATGTGAACACTGAGAGAGACTGAGTGTGAATGCTGAGAGAGACTGAGTATGAACAGTGAGCAAGATTGAGTGTGAACGCTGAGAGAGACTGAGTGTGAACACTGAGAGAGACCGAGTGTGAACACTGAGGGAGACTGAGTGTGAACACTGAGAGAGACTGAGTGTGAGAACTGAGCAAGATTGAGTGTGAACGCTGAGAGAGACTGAGTGTGAACACTGAGAGAGACTCAGTGTGAACGCTGAGAGAGACTGAGTGTGAACACTGAGCGAGATTGAGTGTGAATGCTGAGAGAGACTGAGTGTGAACACTGAGCGAGATTGAGTGTGAACGCTGAGAGAGACTGAGTGTGAACACTGAGAGAGACTCAGTGTGAACGCTGAGAGAGACTGAGTGTGAACACTGAGTGAGATTGAGTGTGAACACTGAGAGAGACTGAGTGTGAATGCTGAGAGAGACTGAGTGTGAACATTGAGAGAGACTGAGTGTGAACACTGAGAGAGATTGAGTGTGAACACTGAGAGAGACTCAGTGTGAACACTGAGAGAGACTGAGTGTGAGAACTGAGCAAGATTGAGTGTGAACGCTGAGAGAGACTGAGTGGGAACACTGAGAGAGACTCAGTGTGAACGCCGAGAGAGACTGAGTGTGAACACTGAGCGAGATTGAGTGTGAATGCTGAGAGAGACTGAGTGTGAACACTGAGCGAGATTGAGTGTGAACGCTGAGAGAGACTGAGTGTGAACACTGAGAGAGACTGAGTGTGAATGCTGAGAGAGACTGAGTGTGAACACTGAGCGAGATTGAGTGTGAACACTGAGAGAGACTGAGTGTGAATGCTGAGAGAGACTGAGTGTGAACATTGAGAGAGACTGAGTGTGAACACTGAGAGATGAGTGTAGAGCTGAGTGGAACACTGAAGAGAGACTGAGTGTGAAACACCTTGAGAGAGACTGAGTGTGAATGCGCAGAGAGACTGAGTGTGAACACTGAGCAAGATTGAGTGTGAACGCTGATAGAGACTGAGTGTGAACACTGAGAGAGACTCAGTGTGAACGCCGAGGAGACTGAGTGTGAACACTGAGCGAGATTGAGTGTGAATGCTGAGAGAGACTGAGTGTGACACTGAGCGAGATTGAGTGTGAACACTGGAGAAGACTGAGTGTGAATGCTGAGAGAGACTGGTGGGAACATTGAGAGAGACTGAGGTGTGAACACTGAGAGAGATTGAGTGTGAACACTGAGAGACTGAGTGTGACACTGGAGAGAGACTGAGTGTGAATGCTCAAAGAGACTGAGTGTGAACACTGAGCAAGATTGAGTGTGAACGCTGAGAGAGACTGAGTGTGAACGCTGACAGAGACTGAGTGTGAACACTGAGAGAGACTGAGTGTGAACACTGAGCAAGATTGAGTGAACACCGAGAGAGACTGAGTGTGAACACTGACAGAGACTCAGTGTGAACGCTGAGAGAGACTGAGTGTGAACATTGAGAGAGACTGAGTGTGAACACTGAGAGAGATTGAGTGTGAACACTGAGAGAGACTGAGTGTGAACACTGAGAGAGACTGAGTGTGAATGCTCAGAGAGACTGAGTGTGAACACTGAGCAAGATTGAGTGTGAACGCTGAGAGAGACTGAGTGGGAACACTGAGAGAGACTCAGTGTGAACGCCGAGAGAGACTGAGTGTGAACACTGAGAGAGACTGAGTGTGAATGCTGAGAGAGACTGAGTGTGAACACTGAGCGAGATTGAGTGTGAACACTGAGAGAGACTGAGTGTGAATGCTGAGAGAGACTGAGTGTGAACATTGAGAGAGACTGAGTGTGAACACTGAGAGAGATTGAGTGTGAACACTGAGAGAGACTGAGTGTGAACACTGAGAGAGACTGAGTGTGAATGCTCAGAGAGACTGAGTGTGAACACTGAGCAAGATTGAGTGTGAACGCTGAGAGAGACTGAGTGTGAACGCTGACAGAGACTGAGTGTGAACACTGAGAGAGACTGAGTGTGAACACTGAGCAAGATTGAGTGAACACCGAGAGAGACTGAGTGTGAACACTGACAGAGACTCAGTGTGAACGCTGAGAGAGACTGAGTGTGAACACTGACAGAGATTGAGTGTGAACACTGAGAGAGACTGAGTGTGAACACTGAGAGAGAGACTGAGTGTGAACTCTGAGAGAGTAACTGAGTGTGAACACTGAAGGAGACTGAGTGTGAACACTGAGAGAGACTGTGTGCACACTGAGCGAGATTGAGTGTGAACACTGAGAGAGACTGTGTGAACACTGAGAGTGACTGAGTGTGAATGCTGAGCGAGACTGAGTGTGAAGACTGAGAGACTGCGTGTGAACACTGAGAGAGACTGAATGTGAACACTGAGAGAGACTGAGTGTGAACACTGAGCAAGATTGAATGTGAACGCTGAGAGAGACTGAGTGTGAACGCTGACAGAGACTGAGTGTGAACACTGAGAGAGACTGAGTGTGAACACTGAGCAAGATTGAGTGAACACCGAGAGAGACTGAGTGTGAACACTGACAGAGACTCAGTGTGAACGCTGAGAGAGACTGAGTGTGAACACTGAGAGAGATTGAGTGTGAACACTGAGAGAGACTGAGTGTGAACACTGAGAGAGACTGAGTGTGAATGCTCAGAGAGACTGAGTGTGAACACTGAGCAAGATTGAGTGTGAACGCTGAGAGAGACTGAGTGTGAACGCTGACAGAGACTGAGTGTGAACACTGAGAGAGACTGAGTGTGAACACTGAGAGAGACTGAGTGTGAACACTGAGCAAGATTGAGTGAACACCGAGAGAGACTGAGTGTGAACACTGACAGAGACTCAGTGTGAACGCTGAGAGAGACTGAGTCTGAACACAGAGAGGGACTGAGTGTGAACACTGAAAGAGAATGAGTGTGAACAATGAGAGAGACTGAGTGTGAACACTGAGAGAGACTGAGTGTGAACACTGAGTGAGACTGAGTGTGAACACTGAGAGAGAATGAGCGTGAACATGGAGAGAGACTGAGTGTGAATACTGAGAGCGAATGAGTGTGAACACTGAGAGAGAATGAGTATGAACAATGAGAGATACTGAGTGTGAACACTGAGAGAGACTGAGTGTGAACACTGAGAGGGACTGAGTGTGAACACTGAGAGAGACTGAGTGTGAACAATGAGAGAGACTGAGTGTGAACAATGAGAGAGACTGAGTGTGAACACTGAGAGAGACTGAGTGTGAACAATGAGAGAGACTGAGTGTGAACACTGAGAGAGACTGAGTGTGAACAATGAGAGAGACTGAGTGTGAACACTGAGAGGGACTGAGTGTGAACACTGAGAGGGACTGAGTGTGAACACTGAGAGAGACTGAGTGTGAACAATGAGAGAGACTGAGTGTGAACTCTGAGAGAGACTGAGTGTGAACAATGAGAGAGACTGAGTGTGAACACTGAGAGGGACTGAGTGTGAACACTGAGAGGGACTGAGTGTGAACACTGAGAGAGACTGAGTGTGAACACTGAGAGAGACTGAGTGTGAACACTGAGAGAGACTGAGTGTGAACACTGAGAGAGACTGAGTGTGAACACTGAGAGAGACTGTGTGAACACTGAGCGAGATTGAGTGTGAACACTGCGAGAGACTGTGTGAACACTGAGCGAGATTGAGTGTGAACACTGAGAGAGACTGAGTGTGAACACTGAGAGGGACTGAGTGTGAACACTGAGTGAGACTGAGTGTGAACACTGAGAGAGAATGAGCGTGAACATGGAGAGAGACTGAGTGTGAATACTGAGAGCGAATGAGTGTGAACACTGAGAGAGAATGAGTATGAACAATGAGAGATACTGAGTGTGAACACTGAGAGAGACTGAGTGTGAACACTGAGAGGGACTGAGTGTGAACACTGAGAGAGACTGAGTGTGAACAATGAGAGAGACTGAGTGTGAACAATGAGAGAGACTGAGTGTGAACACTGAGAGAGACTGAGTGTGAACAATGAGAGAGACTGAGTGTGAACTCTGAGAGAGACTGAGTGTGAACAATGAGAGAGACTGAGTGTGAACACTGAGAGGGACTGAGTGTGAACACTGAGAGGGACTGAGTGTGAACACTGAGAGAGACTGAGTGTGAACAATGAGAGAGACTGAGTGTGAACTCTGAGAGAGACTGAGTGTGAACAATGAGAGAGACTGAGTGTGAACACTGAGAGGGACTGAGTGTGAACACTGAGAGGGACTGAGTGTGAACACTGAGAGAGACTGAGTGTGAACACTGAGAGAGACTGAGTGTGAACACTGAGAGAGACTGAGTGTGAACACTGAGAGAGACTGAGTGTGAACACTGAGAGAGACTGTGTGAACACTGAGCGAGATTGAGTGTGAACACTGAGAGAGACTGAGTGTGAACACTGAGTGAGACTGAGTGTGAACAATTAGAGAGACTGAGTGTGAACACAGAGAGGGACTGAGTGTGAACACTGAGTGAGACTGAGTGTGAACAATGAGAGTGAATGAGTGTGAACAATGACAGAGACTGAGTGTGAACACTGAGAGAGAGACTGAGTGTGAACTCTGAGAGAGAAACTGAGTGTGAACACTGAAGGAGACTGAGTGTGAACACTGAGAGAGACTGTGTGCACACTGAGCGAGATTGAGTGTGAACAC